>NW_016690234.1:4713790-4791933 GCF_001604755.1 Lepidothrix coronata | reverse complement strand
GTGTATAAGCAACACAAAAATTTACAGGTGGAGGGTAGGGTTGTGTGTTACTGCAAGCCATTTACTTATGTTTGCTATGATAGAATCCAGTATTTCAGACCAGGTGCCATTCTTCAGAAAATGAGTTAGATATGAGAAAGATTATTTGGATTTAAGTTGTACAACGGAGTGACAATTACAATTGACTTATGATTAAAAGAAAAAAGAAATCTTTGAATGTAAACAAACAAGATAATGCAATTCTAACTGAAAGGGTGTTGAACTGTTCCCACAGTGTTGGCTGACTCTAGAGAATAATTTGCCCCACAGGTTGAGTAATTTCGCATTGATCTTCTTTACTCTGTCCTGCAACATCTTCCCTGTTTAGAAGTGGTAGGGATCTTAATAAAAGAGTAAAAGCAACACAGTAATATAATGCAAAAGGGGACTTGGTAAAAGAATCTTGGCAGTTTCATATTCAATAAAGAAATACAAATTCAGAGAAAGATTCTGAGAAGGGGGAGGAGGGGAGTAGGAAAAGGGAAAAAAAAAAAGCCACACCACAGATGCTCAAGTGTTCATTACCCAAATCTTTGCAGGAAGCAATTGAATAGAATTACCTACAAAGAGAATGTGGCATTTTAACATTATACAATCATGTTCCTCATGGCAGGTGACATCTATCTCCTTGACGGAGACTGTATCTCAAAAATACATTCACCGAGCTGTCTATAAATTCAAATAAACCCTGCAATTTAATTTTCAACATATCCATATGTTTGAGAATCAAGCTTTCAGCAGTTGAGTACAGTTTGTGTTGATACTACTGTACCCAGTGAATAAGGAGGAAACAATGCAGTGCCACTGCAGCTATAGCCAGGTTTAGCAGGGGTCTGCAGGGCAGAAAGGATTCGTCCCAGTGTTCTGGGTCTAATTCAAGATCCAGTCAATAGAATTTCCAAGAAGTTCATCCTTTCTTGTTTGGTCAAATGCAACCTTTTTCATGGTTTAGAGGAACTATGTCATTACTTAGTTAGAAACACAAAGAACCAAATGTGTCATTGTGCACCATGGAAATGCAGCCAAGAATCTTTTAAGATAAAATAAAACCGTTAATTCTTTAAGAAAAATAATACAGTAGAATGCGCATTCATTTAACTTCTTAAGTATAGATTTTCAGAATATCTGATAAATTATATTGTTTGCAAGAAAGAGAACACCTGAGGCAGCTGCTGTAACAAAAGGAAAAATGTAGTTGTTATTTTTCGGTTTTCAAAAAGGCATTTCCAAAATAATTCTCAATCCTTTGTGTGTGTCCGATTGTATTTTTGCTAATGAGAAATGTTGTCTTACGAGCTGAAGAAACAGCTTGAAATAATGAACAAACAAGTCAAGATTTTAACTGAATATTCATTTTCTCTTCTGGAATGTGATAGATACTGGTGGTTGAGAAATGTAGTCTTGCAGTTGTAGGTCTGTTCATCCAGTCAACAGGATCCTTGAGTGTGTTGGGGCCAGTCAGAAAATTCCTAATAGCCTAAAGCATTTGAAGATGCTTCTAATAGTAATCACCAGCAGATCTCCAGAACATTGATTGGGGTTTTAAGTGCTCAGTCATTTCATTCCAAGTTTTTGCACAACCCATGGCTCTATAGTGGTAATGTGAAATTTTTTGTAGAAGCACACCAAAGCAAAAGCTGTTAGCCTGGCTTGCTGCTAGGCCTAGGCTGGGCCTGACACTACAAACTTAAAAGGGGAAGGCAAACCCCCCCCTGCACAACTTGCCCTGCCACCATCTTAGTGTTGGGAAGATGTGTGAGCTCAAATGAATTCACTGCTTGTGTGCTCCCCAGCACAGATAAACCCTGGCAGAGTTTTGACTACATTGTGTGAATAGAAAAGCAGCAAGGAACATCCTCCATTCCATGAGGTGGCCTGGTCTCACTAGGTCTCAAACTTTGCTCAGATAGCCTGGAAATGTCAGGTTCTGTTAAAATCAGCAGTCAGGGATGCAGGAACAACCTGTGACACATGGTATTTTAGGTGACATTGGATCATACACTGTTTCTATTCTTCAGAAACAAACTTTTTGAGCTGGCCCAAGGTGCCAGAAGTTTGTTACTCATAGCTCTCCAGACTATAATGATCAGTATGTTCAGTACATTTTCCCTGCCAGGTATCTGTTTAATCACTTTTTTTTTCAAAGGAGAATCTGGTGTTGCATATTTTGGTACATCTAACATTAAGAAATTAAACATGTATAGCTAGCTAATAAATTATGAAAATATGTATTTTGGTGACCTGACGTTAAGAAGCAGGATTTCATGTCATCTTCATCCTCTCATTGTGAGGCCTTCAGATTTGAACCCTGGCCACTGATATTTTTTAAGATAATAGAACTATGTTGACTTATCCTGCCAAGCATATGGTCCTTGAATTAGTGGAAGTTTCTGCATAATGTTTCAGAAAACATTTCCCTGATTTTAGATAATAGGATTTTGTTGTGGAACAACTACATGGGATACTTTATCTTATTCACATCTAACACAGACCCTTCTTTTTTTTTCTTCTTTTTTTTTATAAAAGAGGTGCTGAATTATTTTAGAAGAGATTAATTAATTGTAGTCCTTGAAAACATTCCTGTAATGTGCAGCTACATTCTAATCAGCTGCAGTTTGCTAATATTTCAATTTTCATCATCCAGGATCATCCATATGTATAGGAATTTTCTGAATATTCTGTTATTGTTGCTTGTTCTCTTTCGTTTTTAAAAATATTTTAACTAAAAAACGTGGGAGCAAACATTTAAAAAAATGCAGTGGTGGAGCTTTGAAAATTTATTGCACAGCTGGGGGCACTTAAAGAACTTAATTAACAAGCTCCAGCCTTAACATTCTCTCTCTTTAAGGGGGAAAAAAAAAATCAGTTAAGGTTTGTCCAATTAAATTTTAGAAGAGTTTGTTGATAAAAAAAAAAAAAAGCTGTGATTGTGAGCTTACAGTTTAAAAAGAGAAGCTCCAGAATAATGAAAACTTGCAAGCTGATTAATTCAGTGGAAAGCTGCTCTGTGCATAGTTTCCACAAACTCATAAGCACTTGGGCATTTTTAGCCCAAATTTAATTATAGCCTTTGATAATCAGGCTTCGCTCAAAAGAAATCCCCTTCTTCCCATAATACTTGATGATGTAATGCTCTATTATAACTCAGAACTCTTCCCCCAGCACCAAAAACAAGCCGTCTTCATGTCAATAGGAAAAAAAAAAAAGGTGACCTCTCCTCTTGGAGTTTTACATTGCATGTTCTGCAAATTGATATAGATCATCCAAGGCTGTGCTGGTTTTGGGGTTCTTTTTGTTGTGATGTGGGGTTTTTTGGTTTTGTTTTGTTTTTGTTTTTTTTTTTTTTTTAATTCGCTACTGACTGAAAACAGCTAATAAAGGCTCAGTTCAAAGCTGTCTATTTCTTAGTGGGGGGGAAAGATGTTATTCTGACATCATTGCTCTGAATGAGCAGCCTGTGGTTCATACAGTATACGCTCCCCTGGAATGACAAATTTTCTGCCTTTTTCTTGGGGGGAATGTTCAGGCGAAAGGAAAAAATGCATAAGAGAAGCAAAGAAAATTCATTTGTATAAGCTGGCCCCCCTACTGTGGAATTTTCAATTATATATATCTAATTATGGCTGTCAGTTGATGAATTGAGAAAAGACATTTTTTGTCCCCCCTCCTTTTTTTGTCTCTTCGTCATCTCTTCTGTTAGAATGATTATAGCACACTTACACAACTAATTGCCTTACTGCTTATTAGTGATACAATTATGCAGGCCAGACTCCTTGTGTGAACAACCATCTGCAGAGAAAAAAAAAGTGACACTATTCAAAACTATCCATAATTTAACCAATGTTATTCCAATGCACTGAGCTCAGACAATTGTTGGGCCTTCATATTTCATACCCACCCTGGAAAAAGAGGGTTGTGGGTTTTTTTTCTTTTTTCCCCCCTCTCTTTCTCTCTTTTTCTCTGTGCACTGATTCACCTCTTTAGACCCACTGTGAAATGGAAAGAAAGGAAGAGAAAAAAAGTGCTTCATATGTCAACAAAAAGGAGGGAAGTGAAGCATGGCTAATGCCCATTCCTCCTGTGGGCAATTTTTCTTCAAATTTTATACTAATAGGCATTTTTTTCTGCTTTAGAAACAGTTGAGAAAGTGCAGATGTCCTGACCACAGAAATCTGTGTATGTACATTTGTTGGCTTTTAAATGGTCTTAAAGCAACTGATGTACAACACAGAGCAGAGTAGAAAGTTTGCAGTGCATGTAATTGGTTCTTAGGAGAATGCGTAGGGAATGTCCTTCTGTCGCAGCTCCCAGAGTGGTAGGTGTTGGAAACCAAACAGGTGAAGATGCAGGAGTCAAAACAAAGCTTTGTGTGTTGCTGATTAAGCTAATGGGGAATATTTAAATGTCTAAAAGATACTACTTTTAAGTTGTAGCTTAGAGATAATGTCAAAATGGCTTCCCCAGCAGAAGAATCAGAGAAGAGCTTTATTTCTGTCGTTTACCTTCATTTCCCTGTACGGTTGCATTTGTCAAGTCTCTGAAATGTCAGTCTACCATTACTGTGTTTTCAGGATAAGTAGATAGAAAGTAAGTTGTTGTGGAAACCCAGAATTTCTTTTTTTTTTTTTTTAAGTCAGTGTGAGACTACGAAACATACACAAAAGAACAAGCACAACTTTGGTGTCAGTCCCTCTCGACGTGTGTTATAGAAAGCTTGTAATTCTTTTCGTTTATTAGAATATAATCCACCTGTAAAATAGGGAAAATGAAGATATTTACAGTCTGTCTTAGAGGTACAGTTACAATTTTCTTGGAGACACAGTTAAAAATGCACAGTTCTTATATTTCCAGGCTTTAAAAAATGTCAGCAACCATGTCAAGGAGAAATCATCAGATGTCTTGAAAGAGGAAACTTGCCATTCCCTCCTTATTGTTCCCGCTCTGTTTAGTGCTGTTTGACTGTCATCTCCACAGCAAATATAGACCAAAGAGTACATGATTCTGCTTTTTATTGCGCTTCTAGAACTTTTTGGCTCTATAGGTGAGTGTTCTGATATAAGCTGGATTTGGACCACTGGATCTTGGAGACTTAGGTTTTAGAAATTCAGTTGTTCATCTTGATTCATTCATAGTGAGTCTGGTGTCATTTATCTGTAACAATTTTAATGCAGTGCCCTGTTATTGTGAGCATGCCTATTAGAACAAGAATGAGCTCTATTTGTCTTCAAATAGGAATCCTGCTGGTTTGTTCATGGAGTCTCTCAGGGGTCTCCTTTAATCTCAGTGATTTAAATGCACATTCAAAACTGAGAACTCCAAATTCCTTAAAAATGGTTTACTTCAAATGTCCAATTTATATGAGGGGGGAGTTACAAATCCAGCTTCTCATAGTTCTAGTCCTGAACTTCTCAACTTTAAGACCTGTCAGCTATGACAGGAAGGAAGAGAAGCACTGCCTTGCAAATTCATGTTTTACTTATACATCAGTTTCATGGAATGGACTGTTTCTACTTTCAGTTTTTTATTTTTGTTTCAGGAGATGCATCCAAGTGCTTTAGTGGCGTCTCTGCAGTTTGTTTGATGGTGGTGGTATCTGCTCTGTGATTGATTTATCTTCAGTGTATCAGTATAAGTGTTCCTAACAATGCCATAAGAATCTTACATTGGACAAGGTTGCAGCCTGAATAACTCCATTCTGATCTTTCCTATTTGTTCTGGAAAGTAAACCCTATTTTTCTGCATTCTGAAATCAGGGCCTAAATCAGAGGAATGATAGTGGACATGGTTAATTGTTCAGTACCTCATAGAGTACATGCATACCAAAACACCTCGTGTTTCTGACTGTAAAATGTACTATTAATACTTCAGGCAACCTGACCTTCTAAGAAGCTTTACAGATTTCCTTCTTCACATAAGTATGGATGACAAAATGTCTTTGAGCTGTCTCAGCTCTGTAATAACGAGTGCACTGCTCCCGGCAGTTACGAGTTGTGCCTTGAGAGTAACATAAGGTATCACGTCTCTGTGGTACCCTGCAGAGAGAAAAACTGACAATCTAATTATGCAGATTAAAAAAAAAAAAAAAAAAAGGGCTTCTGATCAACATGGTATGACAAAACGTCTGGAAATAATCTGGACAATCACATACCTGAGCACTGGCGATCCCAAAAGACAGATTAAGACTTTCTGATGTTATAACCTATTTCATAGTTCCGGAACCTTCCCCATGATGTTGGAGAGGTTGTGGCAATAAAAGCTGCATTGAACAACAAGGGGGACAAAAACTCTGGTAGTATTTAAAATTGTATCTGCATGCATGCATGCAAGGCAGCTGAAGTATGCAGAGACAGCTTTAATGCTGCCGTGTCCCACACTGTGTGTGCCCTACTTAGCATGCTTCAGAGTTTTTTTGGATAATTTCTTGTGTGCATGTCTGGACTGTCTTGAAGCAATCTAAGTGGAGTATAAGATATAACTTAAGCTTATTTATCTACCAAAAGCACACTGCAAGTAGATTATTTTCTCTTTACTGGTTTTATCTGTCTCCTTTACCCACTCCTAAAAAACATTCAAAGCATGCACAGGCTTAAAAACCAGAAAATGGTTCCACAAAGGGTCTGGAGGTGTGACAATGGCTGAAGGACAATTATTTAAACACTATTCTTTACCCCTTTTAAACTTATTCAGCATCTGTGCTACTAAAATATTTATCGAATTTAATTACTTAGAGGCTGTCAGGAAGAATTATCCATAGGAACCTCTCATGTACAAACAAAAAAAATTAAACTAATAGCAAGCAAACAAAAATCCAAGAGTGAGAGAGAGAAAAGAAGCATGGAGGTTCATAAATGCTAGATATCATTTCAGATAGCTCAAGGTTTTCCAGAGGAGATCTTTATGTATTTTAGAAACCATCTAGAAAAGTGGGTAGGGCACACTGGTGACATGGGAAATCTAAGGAGGGTGGAGGGGGAGAGCTGGTGGGGTGATGTTTGGTTTGGTTTGCTTCTGAAGTTTCTAAAATTTTGATGAATACCTCTGATCACCCAGCTGTTGAGTCAGATGGATGTTGTACTTTCTGCCAGATATTTCATGGTAGATGACAGAAGTTATTGGTTTTCTTTCTTGTTGAAAACCAGCATAATTCAAGGTCTTAATTTTTCATGAAACAGATGCTTTGTTCCCCACTGAGTCCTGTCACTGAGCGTGCTGAGAAGGTGTGCTTCTTTTAGGAGTTCCATTAGTATCCAAACACCTTTTTTGGGTCTCCAATCATTTCTGATGTACCCTATTGGTTTTGTGTTTTGAAGAAATCCAGTGGATATGCACAGAATTCATAAACTCCCTTAGCTGTTACTGCGAATTATGTAATTTTAACATCCTTTACGAGTTCTTGGGGTATTTCCTTTGTAATCCACTTCAATGTAGAGAAACTTCCATAGGAAACATTGGATTGTAAGGGATCTTCCTTCTCTTCAGCTTCAGCTAGAGAGTTGAGAACACACAGGAATAATCGTAAGCTAGTATTTTACTTTCCATTTTCTCCTCCTCTACAGAGAATAAATTATCTATACATCATATTTCCCAATCCTTGTAGCTTCTGGTATAACACTGGGAACCAGCCTCACAAATGTACACGTTTGCTGTCTCTGTTTTGAACTTTGCCCCATGGATTTTGTGCTTCTCCTGTGGCACTCCATGACACCAGGTAGTAACTCAGTTGCATCCATGGGAAACTTGGGTAGCTCTGCAGAGTTTTCTTCCCCGTTCTCCCTTTGTGTGCTGTTCATGGGGATGGATAGTAAGATTGGGAACAGAGAAGTCTGTTTTGCCCCTTTAATATGAAAAGCTGCTCTCAGGGGTTTATGATCTGGTCCCAAATGGCATATTAGAATAATTCAGAAGTAAAATAAAAATATTTTTGACATTGTATAAGATAATGAAAAAAAATAATGGGTTTGGCGGTAAAACAAACCAGCTGAACCAAAAAAAAAATCAATCTCTTTTTACTCAAAATCACTAAGATGGCTCAAAATGTAAGAGGCTCAAGTTTTCTCTGGTGAGAGGAGAACTTTCAGGTGTTTACTTGGCTTTATGGAAATGATTCTAAAATAATGCTAAATATATACTTATATTCTGAGGTGAAAATTTGTATTTCTCTGAATTAGATCTTAAGAGCATTTTTATGGGCACTTTTTCTTGATTTTTTTTTTCCTCTCTCTGCTTCAAAGAGGATAAAACAAATACATGGAACAAACTGATCAAATGAGTAAAGACATTTCTGATGCTTAGATTTTTAAGACCTTACAAAAGTGTAGCAATATCCATTGGCTGGATATTCATCTAAACTGAAGTTAAATGAAGATTGGCTGTAAAATATATACTTTTTTATCATAAAGATTAACTGCTGAAGCCATTTTAGCTGTTGACATGGCAGGTTTGTCATCATGTCTTCAGAGACGCCACAGTTACTTTTGGTAAGTTCAGACACTGTGGATTTTTTTTCACGTTGACCAGATCTAATCTGGGCACTGACATGATTACACCAACACAGGGACCTTAAAGAAGTCATGCACCATCATCAGTATTAAAGTGTGGGGAAAAAATTTTTTAAAATCCTGACAAATGAAATAACTTGTATTGGTTAAGAAATCACTTATCCTGTCGTTATTTTACACAACCAAATACAGTGCTGGCCATAATCTGCTGCCTTTCAAGGAGGAAAAAATACATTACTTATGCAGAGAATGTTTCTAATGTAACAAAGAGAAGGAATAAAAATGCCTTACAACAGTTTTATTAAAAACAAATTCCCACAGTAAATACATATACACTCTAGTACCATGGTGAAACAGCCAAAGACATCACTGTTAAGTGCTATGGGAAGTACTTATAAATTACTTGAAATAAAAAACATTGTTGCCTGGACATCAGGGTTGAAATGCTGCAGTTTGTAATAAATTAACACAGAACTTCACTTCCCCTCCTCTAACAAAGCAGCCATTTGTCTGAATAACCCACATTCAGCTGTGAGTTATATTTTCACAACTGCAACTGCATTCATTTGCAAATCATTCTCCAGTTTTAATGCTGAAGTTTTAAATACCTTAAGAACTAATAAATAAAGCAAAGTAGAGCAAACAGTTGGCTTGTAGCCTAAAAACTGGCCTAATTTCTGGGGGGTTTTCTTTCTTCTTTTTTCTCTTTCACAGTAATTTTGTACATGTCTGACATTTCTTTAAGCTGTGTTTTGTTTTTAGTCTGAATGTTTTTTCACAATATTTAAATTTAGTGAGAACATTTCATATCACCAGCAAAAATAAAGACTACAGTTATACAGGTTTGAATATTAAAAAGCCTGTAAGGATTTCATTCCTTGACTAGTTTCAAATAATCTTTGAGTTACCTTGAGATTTTTCTGTTGTAAGTCACTTTTGTCTCTTGAAAACAGGTTTTTATTTGTATTGATCCTGAGCTTTATGCAGAAATTTTGCTCTGGAGTATGAATCTCTCATTTTCCTAGACTGAAATGTAAATCAGAGAGCTATTCACTGTAAGGGAATCTGCTTTCATTGCCTACTGGGTAAAAATAAATGTGATACTTTATGGATATTTAAATAAAACTCTTCAAAGTGGTATGATAGAAACATTTATTTACAAAAGTTGAGTTCTGAGGTTACTTTCCTGGCATTATTGAAGGCTGGTTTCTATAGACAGAATCTTAGGCTTTGTTCCACTTACTCGTTTTGTTTTGAATAAATTCCTGTGGACATGCCTGAAAGGGTTGGTAGTCATTTTCAGGAAGTGAAATTTAGGGAACAAAGTTCCTTGCAGTGTCTACTTGGGTTTAGAATTGATCAAGTTTTCGTAAAAGAGGATTTGAAAGACTTCTAAAATCTCTTTTCTCCTTTTGTGAGGGTAGCCCATCTGTGTGGTGAAGTGTTGCTTAATGTAAAGAGTGTCCCATGAATAGAAGTATACAACTCTAATGCAAAACCTGAATTTACAAAAATATCTTATGTTCATATTAGCATTGTACCTACTTCTTCAGAACTAAGGATATCAAGGTCAAATATTTGAAACTATTTCTTTTAACTGTAACTGTTTATTTTTAAAAGATTACAGCAGTTTTTGAAGAAAAAGCATTCTGGTCTGAGTTCCTTTCTGTACATCCTGCCCAAAACCCCCCAGTTAAATGCCTGTAAATCAGCTGTACACATACCTGGGTGCTTAAAACTTGGAAATCATCTCATCTCTCTGCAGATTTAAGCAGAGAAGTTGCAGTGTCTTGCTTCATGTAACATCTATGCTAATCAGAGAGTGAAGGAGGCAGTTCCACATACCTCTTCCCTCCTACCCTCCATTTAATTTAGAGTTAAACATGTCTTCTTGCTGATCCAATTTAAAGCCATTCTACTTTTCCCATCGGCAATAGAAAATTATCTATATTCCGCTTAAGAATGGAGAAGGAAAAAATGAAAAAACCTGGCTGACAAGATGGGAAGGGGAGAGACTGCTACTTTTGAGATTAGATTACTTAGATTACTTTAGCTGTGACATGAAACTGCTCCCTGTGAGATACATTGTGGAATTGAAGATGGGTTGAGAAAGTCAATTCATCTTTGAAACTGGGCTTACAGGTATAATGCTGCAGTTTCTCAAGCATTTCTGTAGTCCCTCTATTGAAGAAACTGCCTGCAACTCTTCAGCTAAAAGATTATTTATCTGCTTATTTATTTATTTGTTGGGAAAATTGGGTCTGTTTAAGCATCCATCCTATGGCCTTGCCTCTGATAAGTTCCAGTTATAGTCAAGACTATCTTAAGCAGGCAGTGTTTTTTACCTAAGGAAAGTACCCCACTACATCCACACACCCAGATCTCTGTAAAGTGGTGCCATGTGTACCAAGGATCGTTTTAACGTGTGCAACAGTAATGTGTGATACAATTATTAGGATATACTACAGAGTCAAACCTTACTTACATAACAAAACCAAATAATTCCTTCAATTCAAGCAAAGTTTTTGAGAATAAGTAAAGGCTTGCCTTGGAAATTTGTGAGGCATTTTCCTACGGCATTACTGAGAGGAATAAAGCCCTTGATGTGCACCTTTCATAAATTCTTAGCAATCAATAATATAGAGTAATCAAATTGCAAGGACATTTTCTGTACACACATGAATGTTCATAACAACCAAAAATTGAGTTCCTTATATTTAAGAGAGATTTGTATGAGGATAAAAAAGATTGGGGTTAAGATTAAGAGGTAATGATGTGACAGGCTTTAGCTAAGACAAAATCACTTCTCTAGTTAGCAGAGTAATTTCAGCAATACATCTTCTGTAATTTTTTTTAATCACTTAGTGATTACTTATGTGGTGCTATTTGATTCATTGGCCATCAGTACCTGATTAAGATTCTATGCTTAGGCCATCATTACTTTTCAACAGGCCACCCATATGGTGTTAGTGTTGAGCCAGTGCAAATCCCTCAGCTTAGCACTGTATATTCTGTTAAAGAAGACTACGTGAAATGCTGACATTAGCATATGTTCTCCTCTTATTCTGTTGACCTTTATCCATGGCATTACACTAACACTGGATCTTTGGAGTTGGTCCAGTAAGAAATTGGGTTGAAATGATAAAATTAGCCATCTGTCTATTAAAAACTTTACTGAGCCAGCAAGTTGGAACAAATGAGCACAATGATGCAATGAAATGTAACTATCAAATATTAGGTTTGCTTTCGTTTTGATTTTCTGTGTGTGTTCTTTTCTCTCAACTATAAATGGACTTTCTTTCCCTAAGTCTTGCATTGTGATTTCTTGTGGTTGATTTGAGTCTTTGTGTTTAAATTTGTTAGGTATTAATTCTAGAAGTACTGCTGAAATATATAGCTTCAAACATGGCTGGGATAGTGATAATTAGTTGTTCAAGAGCTACAATTTCCAAGAGCTTGAACACTTTCCCTCTTTGATTGCAAGGGCTCTGCTAAAAATAGGAATTACAGTAGCTTGGACTATAAAGAGCCTAGTGGAGCATTTTTGAAAAATAATTCATTTACTAATTAACAAAATGGTGTTTGTTTATTTACAGTACATAAAATGTTGCTATCAGGAAACAGCCTGCTAATACCCTGGCACTGCCCTGCTGTGCTGACAGCAGAACATCTGCAGTTTAATTTAATACATTTACTAAATGAAGTGGGTAAATAAAGGGATGCTAAACAGCTACTTCCCAGCCTCTGATATTTTTGCTTTTCTCCAGGGGTCAGAAGCACTGATGAATGATTCCTCATCTTTCCCTTTGTTGCCTTTACAAGAGACTCCCACGGGCCAACACTGTTCCAAAGGGTGCAATTGTGATTGATGAAATTACATTGGCCCATCATACCTCACTTTATCTGCTCATCTATCTCTTTAAATGCTCTGTATGTTACTGTCAGGGATTATTTTACTCAGAATATTACTTTATGCCTTTCTGAATGTACTTTTTTGAGTGTGGTGTGTGGTGACCAGTCACAGCAAATGGAATAACTAAAGAATGAGGATGAGTTTTGTCTAAATTCTGGACTAGTGAAATCTGATTTCAGCAGGTCAACAACTCAGTCCTAGCCAACAACATGATTACTTTTACTTTCATAAAAGCATGGTATTGATTTTGGGTGACTGCATTTGCTTCTTTTTTTTTCTTTTTTTTTTTTTGAAAGTATTTTCATTTTCTAGTAAAGTGAATTTAATGGATAATTTGACCCTTTCTTGAGATAGTTCTGGTAGCTTAAGTCACTCATAGTTCTTCATCCTGTTCCAGGCTTTATGTAGGTAGATGGTAAACCTAGAGTAAGAAAAAGATTTGGGTTAATAGGTGGATATTTTACTAAATATGGTTCTTGAACCAAAGGTATTTGTAAAATGTTCATCTTTGCCACAATCTTTTTAACCCAAATCCAGTTTGCCAGGTCAGTGTCAAAAACAGCAGTAACAGAAGCACTGAATTGGGTACTAAGAGGTGCTTAAGCCACTACTTCTTGCTAGAATAACTTATGAATTTATGGCTTGAATCACAGATTTATAGAACATTATTCATGAGCTCTAGGACAAAGCATAGAAGATAATACAGTTTTCCTCCTTTTCAGTTGAGTGTTGTAACCAAAATTCCACTCCTATTATTAAGTGTTCAAGTTTGTGGTTAGGAGTCTAGTTAGGAGAGGAGTCCTTGCCTCAAGCAGCACCTTTGCTGCTGTGTGGATGAATCATGATGTCCTGATGTTAGCTGCACCTTTTAATGGCTAGAGTCAGCAAAATAAAATTCAAAAGTTTGTGATTTGTAAAGTAACTTGGAAACTTTAGCAACATATCTTGAATGGATGTTGAAAATACTGGTCTGTAGATACTAGGTGGATCAGGCCAATAATGTACAGGTTTGCAATAACTGATTTAAAAAAAAAAAATCCAAATAAATATATTGGAATTCACAATATCTAATTCTGAAAGAGCAAGTTAGCATGTTAATGCCTCCTTCCCCTCCCTCCCATTAATCAAGGAATTTAGCAGGCTTATGGAAGAGATGTCCTTGATAGATGGTGAGTAGGATGAAAGGAAGTATTTTTTCATCAGCTAATACTAATCTATTCAGATGTCATAAGTAGTATTGGAATAAGTAAAGTGTATATATTATGTCAAAAATATATTGGATGTTACCAACAGCTCGTGATTAATCCTTGTGTGCCTCCAGAGGTACGTGTGTTACACTGGCCAGGTTGAGCTGAGGAGGAGAGATAACAGCAACACTTTCACTGCTGCTTCTTTGAGATTCCACTACATGGACTCACCTTTACATTTAATATGTAAAAATCTCCTGAGCAGTTGTTTTCTAGGAGGCCTAATGAGTCAGAACTCACACAAGCATGACCTTTCCTTTGGCTGCCACCAGCCACAAACCCAGGCAGTTTGGTCTCTTGGTACAGAGGAGTAATTCTATCAAGTTTGCTACCAGGGCAGTGCCCTGTATTGTCTTGTTAGATGTGGAACTTCCCAGAAAATGAGCGGCACCATGAATCAGGTAGAGAGGGTTTAGTAAGGGTGTCTATTGTGTTGCTGGAGCATCTGTTTGTCAGAGCAAAAATAAAAGTTAATTAATAGCAAAAACTGATGTTTACATATTCATACTGAAGAAACTATTTAACTCGAAGTCTGTTATGTGCACACACATACCTCTATCAAAGATTCTCCAAAGCATGCATATGCATTCTTTTTTATTTTAAGGGAGTGCATAAAAGTTTTCTAACCATGCTTTGAACTTATTCATAAGATTTTATGTGTCTACCTGGAGCAGATTTGAAATTGCTTTTTATAAAATATGCTGCATTTATAAAATGCTTTTTTGGATGCCTTTTTATTTTTCAGTGTTTTTATCAGCCCCAATTCTAGATTTCATAGAGCCTGGGGAATTTACAAAGGAGCCAACTCAGAGTAAACTAAAGTCACAGATATTGTGCATACAATAGTCTGTCTGCTGACGCCAAGCCTCACTTTCCTCCTCCGCTAATAAAAGCCAGTAACAGTTGTCTGATCTTTTGCATCAAAGACAGTGTTTATGAAGTGGCCTGTATCGTTATCTTAAAATATACATATAATTCCTGCATTAAAAGCTTGAGAAGAATTATGAATCAACATTTCACAGTAAATTGTACACAGATTTGAGGACTGAAATATGTTTCATTCATGAACACTGGACCTTCAAAATAGGAGCACCCATGAAACAGGGTTCCCTCTGACTAGTGGTGTTTACTTGCCTGATTGATCTTTAGTGTGTGTGTGTCTCCAGTATTTTAAAAATTTAAATCATAATATTCCTTAGTCTTTCTCTTCACAGATTTTGGGATATTGGATTCAAATCTAAGTGGGGTCCAGCTCTTTGAATAAACAACTTTCAGCTCAGAGTCTTCAGAACAGGGCTCTTTGGGTGTTTTTTTTTCCAGGTGAATACCAATTCAATTGAGCATGGTCATTCTTGGCTTCTAAAAATAGTGTTGAATTCAGGTTGAATTTGGTGAACACATTCAAGTAAAAAAAAAAAAAAATTGAAATATTAAAATGTTGAGTAAATTCTCTGGTATATTCAGAACCAAGATTTGCCTGAGTGTGACAACAATATGTGAGAACAGCTTGTGACATTGTCTTTTTTTATTTTGAAGTAGGTAGATGGTGTTATGGTATACACTGGAGCAATATTTGTGAGGAACTGAAGTAAATGGCAAGGAGCTATTGCAGATTTAGACATCCTGTTGGCCTCATCTAGAATAAAGGCTTTGAGCTTTCATCTCACATCTCTCCAAACTGTCCAGGGTTCTTGGACTTCATGAGTTTGCCTCTCTCCCTCTTCTCATGTATCTAGCCCTTTATATCCAACCTGCAGAAGTCCATATTTTTTTACAAGTAATTAAAATGCCCTACAGGAGACATTTAATGTTGCACCAAAGAGACATTTCAGTTTTTGGGGTTTTTTTGGGGTTTTTTTGTTTGTTTGTTTTGGTTGTTTGTTTGGTTTTTGTTTGTTTGGGTTTTTTGTTTGTTTGTTTGTTTGTTTGTTTTAGGTTGCTGGGACTTTTTTTTAACCCTGATAGTCAAAAAAATTCACACAAATCTTAAGTGTCAAGCAGAACAGCTGCAGTAAAAGGAATCTAAAATTTATTTGCTTGAATCTGTAGTTTGAATTGAAGGTGGAATAGAACTACTGTTTTGGAAAGGTTGATCTTTATTTACTTTGGTAATCACAATGTATAAATAAGTTATTTTGAATAGGCTTCAATGTAGATCCATTCTGAAATTATAGAGTCATTTATTATCACAAATAGTATAACTGCTGAACAAGTTTGGCTGGGATTTCAGAAAAATCTTTGAGAAACTTTAATATTTTTGCCAATTTCTGTGAGATCTCCAAGCGCTTGACTTAGCCAGAAGGGTCATCAAACAGCACAGGGCAAATCTAAATAAGAGAAACTAATGTGCCTGGGGGGAAAAGAAATCTGTCTCTTGCATTTTTGTTTGTAAAATATTGAATTGGGAAACATTTTATGAACAAGGATAATGGGGAGCAGAGGGATAAATCTAGGAATTGTGTATTTTACCCTGAAGTATTGCAAAATAGCTATCCTTGAGCTATTTCCCAGCTAATTTCTAGGCTACAAAGTTTTTGGGCTATCAGCATTTACTGAAATGATCCAGTGTGTAGTTAACTATTTCAGTGTATGATCTTAGTTCTTTCATTATTGTCATGGTAAATGCAGTATTTTTCTTAGAGTGATTTAAAAAATACACCTACAGGTAGAGAGGATGACTTTGATCACTTACTGGTGGTATAAAAATTCACAAAGTACTTAAATTTGTATGCATCTGGTATTCCTGTTTCATAGCTCATGTTATAGTTTACTTATGTCTTAGTCATTTGCATCAATTAAATTGAATTGGAATATTTTTCTCCTCCTACTTTAGCCCTTCATCTTCAGCTGTCAACATGCATATGCCAGTCAGCAGTGTAGCTGTCAAAGCTGACATCAACATCTGTACTTGTATTTTTCTGGTGTCTGTATCTGTCTTATTTCTGAGTATTTCTTAATGTTTGTCTTGCTGCTAAGAAAAGGATTTGCAAAGAACTAAGTTTCTACCATCACTATCTTTAGGGGCCAGTGGAAAGTTGGTTTTCATTTTGGAAACCTGACTTCAGCAGAGTTACTCTGTTCCCATTATCGTGGTAAAATTCTGGAGAGTTATAAGCTTTCAGTTGTTTTTTCCTTGCCATCAAGAAATCCTTGCTTCACTGAGGTTAATAAAAAGATGTTTATTTCAACTTAACCATTTATCCCTTAATTTCATATTCCCCATAATTCAGCTAACACAAAAACTGTGATATTTCTTCTGAAAAGTAAAATTGGACAGCATGTGGACAGGCAAAACTGTTTACAGAAATCTTCATAGTAGTGCTGAAACCAAGTTGTGAGAACATTATTGCTCAAAATATATCCAAGTGATATTCTTTCATTGAAATTAAACACTTCCTCATTTGCTTGAATGGGTGCAGTATTTATGTGATTTCCAGATCACTGAATAAAAAATGAAACATTTCAAACTTATAATTCTCCATGTACAGATTAGGAGAAAATAGTGGAAGCAGCTCAGCAATAAAGCTTTTATAAATAAATAAAAAGCACCTAATTTTCAGAGCAAATGAGAGTGTATGATGAGTGATGTGCTCCTAATGAATACTGAAAAGCTTCCAGGGTAAATAAACAGATGGTAAAAATACTTAAGTTACAAATTTTTCAAACCACAAATACCTAAGTCACAGGTCTGTGCTACAGATTTCAAAGGAAAACTTTGCATCCAGGTTTTCCACGGTGTAAACATTTTCTTCCTCTTCAGAGGGAGATAATAAATTGGTACTTACCTCACAGGAAGGTTGTGAAGTTTATGGAATATCTCAGGTTTTGAAACCTGAAGAGTGCTCTGCAGGTATTAGTAATGCAGGTAGAGAGGAAGTTTGATGTGAGATTTTGTCAGAGGAAAGTAACTTCAGATTGAAGTTGCAAAAGCAAGTTGTGTCCATGTGATCTCTGCACTCGAGGATTATCTTACTGGCCACCAGTTTCTGCAGTTGCTCTAGAAGTGTGTTGGGAGACACAGATACTTGTGTGAAATGGATTTCACTGTGTGTATTAATCCCTGAGTTGCTGCTTGGTTTCGTGTTAAAGAAAAAGCACATGTGCTTCAGAAAATAAAGGCAACATCCGTGAGATGTTGCCGGGTTTTTTTATAATTAGATCTATATTGATCAACAATGCAAAGAGAAAATTGAAAACATTTTTATTATGATTTAGGAATCATACAGAATTATCTCTAAATGTCAGGGTAGTTCAGAGAAATTCTTTTTGCCTTTAGTGAGTTTGGGGAAATCAAATTCCAGTCTAACATGATAATATTTATTCACAGTAAATTCAAAATGCGGATGTATGGATTAAATTAATCATTTAGTCAAAATCTTTTGCAGGTAGGGTAGAGCTTAACAGAGACTTTTTTGTCAGGGAGTTTTTCCTTAAAACTACTACTATACTGATCAATTCATATATCCACATTATCTCCACATCTCTGGGAGAGAAGAATCACGTATCTGAAAGGAACCATGAGATGTCACCAGTGCTGCTCAGAGACGCTGTCAGCTAGTCCTGGGTGGGTGTTGATCACCTTCTTATAATCCAGTGACAGAGATCCCCTTGCTTGTTCCATGTATTTAGTAAATTATGAAGCTCAAATCAATGTTCCACTTAAGTCTTTCAGGGCCAAATCGATAAACTCATGTCTGTTACATGACATATCTATATGTTCAAGTCTGCCTATCATGGTTACATCATAATATCATATGTTCTGAGATGTTATTTCTGGGGTTTAGCATGTTTCAGATTTTGATCAAGAAATAAATACTGGGAAGTCAAATAGGATTTTGTTTCTATTTTTGGGACTGAGGCCTGGTAGATCAGCAAACACTGGTTTACTCCTTTTCCTAGAAGAAATTAGAGTTCCTCTCAATTAGGGGAAAGGATTGAGTTAATTTGGGCTTAGCCAAAGGTGATTTCTCAAGAAATCTTTCTGACATGTTTTTTGCAATGTCTTATGTCTGACATTTCCACTAGGAAAAATGGGAGTAGGAAGCAGTGTCAGACACTCAGTAGTTGTTGAGATTGCTGTTTCGACTCAATTTTTTTGTACAACATTAATTTTCTACCTAGTGCTTTAGCCAAAATCAGAAATAAGTGATGTGCATCTAATAAAGTTTCTATTTGTCTTGGTTTGTTGAGCTTATCTCAAAGACGCTTCGTTTCAGAAGAGTCCAAATGACCCCCAGGGCACAAAAGTAAATTCCTTTCATGGTGAGTAGGACATGAATGTGCTTTTTCTCTTCCCAGGGGGCTGGAGTGTGAGTATAAGAAACTTTTCCTAGGTTCATGGAAGTGGCAGAGTTCAGCTACTTCGAGTTTACATGATGGGTATCCTGAATGGGTCAGATCCTGTCTGCTTCTGAATTCTGTTCCAGACTTTCAGATCTTCTCTTGGCACTGATGAATTTCCACCAGTACACTTCAGAAACATCTGTGCTTCACTCTCTCACAACCAGACACTCCAAACAGCCTGTTGTAAAAGATTCAGTAGCATCTTTGGCTCCCCGCAGGAAAAGTCTGAATTGCTCTTGGTAATAGCTTCAAATCTGCAGCCCCCGACAGGTATTTTTAGGTCTGTCTTGAAGAGATATCAGCTTCCATACCCTTCAGCTTCTTTGTCTGGAGTCACTACAGCTCCAGACATATCATTGAAATGGGGTATAATTGTGGTCTCATGCCTTCTCAATCCACCCACCAATCTCAACTGCCTTAAAGGAGCCTCCTGCTGTGCTACAGGGAGCATTTAGAGCCTTTCTGAGCAAACTTGAGCTGTGGGTTGTGCCTGAATTTAAAGACTGCCTTGGAAAGAGGAGGATTGAAGATGCTTTGTGAAATCTCTCCTAAAGAACAATATGACTTATAATAGTGGAACACTTCGTTTCATTGGAATTTCATTGGAAGTGTATGTTTCACAATACTTATCACTCTGGCATGTGGAATTCTCAGTATTTTCTGTCATTATAGGGCAAATGGTAAGATGTTGTAGGGCTGATTAATAGTATAATAGAGGTCTGAACCATACTGTTATAAAAGTGAGTAGGAATTGGTGAGAAGTAGGGAAGTGATCCAGTAAGCAGCATGCAAATGTTCAAAGAGATCTTTACCAAAAAGGGCAAGAGAGAGGAAGAGCACAGCCCCTTTCACTGCGTCATGTAGGTCAGGATTGTGTCCACACTAGAACACCAGAACATTTATTCCCAGAAATAATCCCTTTGAACTCAGTACAGCTGGTAATTGGAGGTTTGTGTACAGGCTGCATGCAGCTTCACTGGGCAGCTGCTGGTTATCTCATGCAGTTTCAGTTTTTTCCTTTCAACAACTTCTGGATGCTTTATAGATGATTCCCAAAAAAACGAGAAAGGAAGGTTTAACAAGGGGGGTTGGGAAGTCCAGAAAGGAGACTGAGATAGGAAGTTTTTTCTCATTTTTACTACTTTTGTGCAGCCCAAAGGATAAAATCAGCAAGACTGGAAACTTTTTCAACTGGTGCTATATTCTCACACTTAAAATATAACTTTTAATCTTCTCTAGCTGTTGAAAGATGTGGCTCTGGCTGGCTCCTTGCTTCTAATCAATGAATAAAATACAAATACCACCAAGTCTGTCTTTCATCATGCAAGTGAGAAATCTGTATGGCCACTCTAACACATCTTACCAGAGAGCAGCTGGGACATGATCCGTGCTTTGGCAAACTGAAGTTTTTTAACTGCTGGAATAGAGCTGGTTGACTTGTTGGCTTTTTGCAATACAAATTTTTATGACTTCTTCTAATATAAAACAGAAGATAAAGGGGAAACAATGCAAAATAATATATCAACCTGATAGTGTATTCTATTGCATAGTTTCAAAAAATATTTCAGGCTAGTTGAAAAGCCTTTCCATCCATATATATTAAGTTTGGAGAAAGCAGTATTAAAGTCACAAAAATATCAGCTATAAATCAATGCACTTAATATAGCCAGCAAATGAACAATAATGTGGATAAAGTTTTCTGAAGAATTTAATGTATAGGAGTCCATCTCATAGTTTATATCAATTCTGTGTCAATCAAATAAAGCTGATTGCTTGTTGGAACAGTGTATTTTGAGAGGGACATAGCACAAACATGAAGATAATCCAGTAAACTAAAGTGGTAAAAGGACAATATATAATTTTCCAATATGGAAATCTTAATTAAATTTATGTCTTTAGATGTTTTTAGAATTATAGCCATGAACCAAAGCAAATAACAGCGGTAGCAACCGCAATGATGTCTTACATAGATTGGAAGTAGTCTGTTACAACTAGAACTGAACTATTTTTCTCAGGAAGTATTCTGTAGAAACAAAAATATACGAAAACAATTGAAAGAAAATATTTACTCTGGTAGATGAGTTCATACTCTTTCTATGAACAATCGAGTTATTTAGCTTAAATGGCACAAGTGCACATAGAGTTAAAAGTATGTCTTTCTAAATTTCCTGCAGAAATAACAGCACATGAGCAAAGCTGGGAAAAAATATCAAGTAATTTAGTATCAAAGAATATTTTCAGCAGCAGAAGTACCTAAACAGAAATATGCTTTTGTCATCTGAAGGTAAGGTAACATCAACTTCCTACCGAGGTAAATTGTTTCCATGCAGAAGCCCACTGTACTCAATGTTAATCTTTCCATATGTTTCTATGAGCTTTAATTAGGCCATAATTTTCAGTTTGTCTGTCTGCATCCCTTTGTCAGCAACTGGTCCTTGGTAGCTCCTTCTGGGCTCAGTTTATAAAGGTTTTGCAAATTTAAACTGGAATTATAGCATTTGTTTAGATCCCCCATGGCATTAATGGCAGTTCAGCTCAAAACACAGATTCACCTTTAACTCTGATCTTCCCTAGTCACTGTGGGTCTGTTTGCTGGGTTAGGGGAGCAAGGACTCCCAGCTTTGATCTACTGTGGCTTTAGCTAAACTAGTCCCACCTTCAGCCAGGACACAAATGTGAAGGAACCCTCTCAGGGGATCTGCATTTAAGGCTAACAAAACTGTCAGCATCACATCAGTCAGAATACATCTTTTTCTTCACGGTTTGTCCCTTTAGTATCTTCACTTTCTAAGGTCTCCCAGGCAGTGATTGCCTCTTTGTGTGGGTGTGTGTGAGATTAGAGGGGTTGTCACCACAGATAATATTAACAGAAAATTTAAAGTAGAAAACTATGCTGTGATATGGATTTGGGGAATTTAAAAACAACAATTCCAAAAGAATACACTTAAATTACTCCTCTAATAATACATCAGTGGTTACATGCAATATAGACTGGGTAAATGCACATTCTGTTCTCCCTTGCATGAATTTAAATCTAATGCAAAATTGACAGATCCATTCATGCCCATGAAATTAAATCCAAAAAGGTTAGCATAAGCATTAGGTTTAATGATCACTGCATAATATAATTAAAAGATGATGTTACTTGAATATCAGATTTTCTGTATGCATGTTTATTTTTTAATTGAAAATAAACAAAATCAGAGTGCAAAAAAAAAGTAGAAAGGATGTGTGAAATGTAATGATAATGGTTGACTTCTAAACAGCCATGGAAATTATAGTCATCTTATGTGTGGGACAGGAACAAACACCTCTTAATTGCACTTCATTATAACGTACCTTTCTCTTTTCAGTTGTATATATTAATTATAAAAATCATGTTTCAGAGACGAAAAGCTGTACAATAGGGTTTTTTTTCTTTTCCCTCCCTCCCTTATGCTGTCTGCAGCAGGATGGAAGAACAATATCAACTGTCATCCACAGGAAGAGCTTAAGAGCTCTCAAAGACAAATCATAAAAAGAATGAAAGGCTATTATAAAAAAAGGAGGAAAATGCTTTGATTTCACAGATTTGCTACTTAATAATGTTTAAGGTTCTCTCTTCTTTTTAAAAATAACTTCTCATATTGTTTTGTATGTGTTATGTGCAGGTACATCACTTTTTGATGACTATATCACATGACACGTGGATTAGGTAGATCGTTATTAACGGATAGAGGTTGAAGGGATGAGATGGGGGAAGACACTGGAGCAGCCCTCCAGGTCCTATGTCAGTTCTTTGGATAAGTTGTAGAAAACTTGGACATTAATTTCGTGGCACAAAGTAACACTGTCTATCGAGGGGTTTTGGTTTGGTTTGGTTTTTTCTATTCGATTTCATTCTTCGTTTCATTTTCCACTCCATTTCATACTTAAAGACCCTTGACAGTAGGGGTGTGTTTGTCTTACTTGTTTTGTGTTTACCTGGAACCAAACTTTTCCGTGGTTGCATGTACGATTGGCCATGATGTTTCCTTCAAACATGCATTCTAGCTTGTAAAACTGAATAGTCTCCCTGGTTTTGTTGAATCTAGGAGGCATCTTACTGGTGAAGACTTTGTGACTGCTGGAGGTAGCCTTACAGTGTAACTAACCATTGCAAGAAACTTGGTATATTAATGCCTGGATCATAAAGCAGTGAGCAATTTTCTGGTTACACTGGCTTTTCTTCTTTATCCTCTTGAAGTTGTTCCCATTTATTCCATTCTTTTTCCCTTTCACTCTAAACCTGGAGAGTGGTTTCCTGGATCAGGAGTCTGTGATGCTGGGTGTCTCAGGGTGCTTCCTAAGACTGTTTTGTTTCTCCTGGGCCTTACAGCATTTCCTGCAGCCTCTGTGGATCTTACAGATGCAGTGTCTCTGTCAGAGTTAGATACTACCCATGGCTTTTTATTGCATGCATGGCCTGTTGATAGCAGGTGAGGACCTAACGTTGTATGTGTTGTGTGTATAACATTGTGTGTATTCTTGGGGGGGAGGAAAAAAGAAAAAAATCAATGAACTATATTTCCTTAATAACCATCTCTGTCAATGTTTCCTGACAGGGCAGGTGCTCACAGAGATACAGGTGTTTAGATTATGCTGTTCAGTTTTCTGTATGCTCCTTCCAAACTTTTAAACTGCGTCACCTTCAAAGAATAAAGAAAGGGAAGAAAGTTGCTATCCAAATGACAAGTTTGCTACTTCGTGCATTCCTGGAGGTGGATTCTGGCTTCTGTCAGTTGAAGTTTTCCTGCTCATGTATTCGGATTTCAGGTGTTGCTTTTTCAGATAGATGAGGTAACTCCTCCCAGAGCTGCAATAGCCTTTGTTAGACCTTCTGTTTGTTGTGGTGGCAGGGAAATCCTCCAGATGTGAGAACTTGAGGCTTATTAAATTCAAAGTGAATCTAAAATAGGTATGAGGGAGATAGGTACTATCTATAGGTAGCATTCTCAGAATACAAACTCTCACTTTACCATTTGTCATACTGATGAATTCTTTTTTTTTTCTCCCTTTACCCCTCCCAAAAAAACCCCAACCAGTAATTAGTGAAAAAGGTGATAACGATCAAAGGTATGACTCCTTTTCCTCTCTCTTGAACAGTTGCAGCTTACATATTGTTTCAATGGATTGGTGAATTTATTAAAAATAAAATAAACAATAGAAAAGAAAGATGAGTTCTTTGTAGAATTGCTGTAAATCGCAAACAGGAGCTAGACCGGCCCACAGATTGTCCTGAGAGGACAGCAAATATGGTATCTCTTTTTCTTCTCTATCATATGAAGTTCCATAAAGCAGCATGTGCTCCTCTGAATGTATTTGCTTCATTCTTCCTATTGTAAACTTTTTTTAGTCTGTATTATATGCAGAGTAATTCCAAGACACAACAGAATCAATAAAAGCTCTCTGCATTCCTCTCTATTTTAATGTCATTTGTGAAGTAGTTTAACTATTAACATCTATAAAGCCATCTAACTACATGAAGAATAATCACATGATACATTTTTTTTTCCTAAGGAAATATTAACTTTAAGCTGGGATAACCAACTTCCCAGAATTCACATAAAAACATAATGTAGTTAATATTAAATAAAAGGCTTGTGCAAGCTTTTATTTTTACAATATGTGCTGATGTGTCCCTGATTTAATCAGTTTTGTTTATGATTAATGAATGATTCACCTTGAAGATCAAAGTTTGATTCATATCTCATAAAAAATTTTAAGAAATCATCTGTTTAGAAAATAAAAGAAAGCTGCTTTGTGTGTTACCCAGTATTACAAATTTGGCAAAATACACACTGAGCAAATAAGAGAGGGAATTGAAGCTGACAGGACATAGGAAATCTTCAGTTATAACACAGGTGTTACCAAACCTCAGATTGTAGAGGAAAACTTCAGGTATAAATTATGTTAACTCAAAGCATGAAAACTTATCTTTTTTTCTCATTCTCTATGAGGTATTATCATAAATGCTAACTTATGCAGCAGAACCAAAAATTTAATTATGTGGAATACTTTTTATTTTCAATGTATTTATAAGGCAGAAAGGAATATATTCATAAAGAAAGGCAGCTGGAAATGTGACTAAGTTGCTTTTGTTAAAGAGGATGCACAATTGTGCAAGTCCAGAGTTTATATTTCACTAGGGGTATAGCCATTTCTGTGACACTTCACCTACATAAAATATTATTAGGTAACATCTGAGGAAAGATCTGAAGTAAACTGTAACGGTTTATACACAGTATCTGCGTATAAATTCAGAGCAAAAAATTATTTGGTTTTATGATATAAGTGTATCAATCATAACATGTTGGGGGTTTTTCTGATCTGCAGTAAGGATTATTTTGAACAGATCCATGTTGGAGTAGGAACGGGTAAATTTGCAGGAAGCATTATTTATAAATAAACCCTGATATAATGGGAATGCTTTCATGTGCCAGTGACCTGAGATCCACAATATTGTATCTTTTAATTTTCAGAGGAGAAACACAGTCTGAAGATTGTCTGGGGTGGATAGATAATAGCCAATTTGATAGCATTCATTGTGTGATATCTAACAACCTTTTCTGACAAAATGGTTCTAGTACAATGATAGACAGATGACTGTTCTGTTGTCAGTGGGTGACAGAAAATTGTTTATGCCCTAGTCCAGTGATAGAATAGAATTATTGTCCAAGTATTAATGCAAATTTCATGGAAAAATTCGACTCTCAACACATATTTATCTCTGGTTCTTCACTGAAGAGTGGGGGAGCAGGTTTTACATGTTAGTTCTGGCCTGTACAACATTTAACTTTCTTAGATTAATTCTTCAGTGGTAATGATGCATGAGCAACAGGATGAGCAGTTGAAAAACACAGTGCAAAACCAGACTGTGTTAGGTGAGTTGCAATTTGTGCGATAGTTCAACATTTACCTCTCCAGAGAAACGTGTTACTGTTTTCCTGGTGAAAGAAATCCTTCTGTCTCTTGTTTTCTTCATTTACTCATAGACAAGTGAACAGTCAGTTACTTCTTTTAGGTAAAGTCTTGCAAGCAGAGGATTATGTCATTCAAATTGATTTTAGTGGCACTAACATTTTACATATTACTAACATAACCTTCTTGATTATTTGATATGTAACTTGGCATTATATTCTCTCTCAAAGGAGTTTGAGAACTTTTGAAAAAATGTCCATTTTCTGGTTCAGTAAGTTCACTGTTGTTCATGTAGACTCCATCTGCTTTACTTGGATTTTACATTTCATAACTCTTTGTTCAATGTATCATTCGGACTGGTTCACCTTGGTGTTGACATCACAGAGTTCAATGACTTCTGTATGGCTTGTTTCCCCACTTGAAAATAATATAGCTCTGAGAATTTAGAGTGATCTTTGTCCTGTGGTTTGCTTAATATTGTGAGTTTATGTTTTTCTTATTTGTTCAGAACTATTTGTACTTGGATTATTAATCTATAACTAAATGTTACCCTCTGTGTTCATCCTGCTGACGATAACTGGAATCAGACCAAAGCTGTTTTCCTTAAAATTGTGCAAAGCATGTTTATTGGCAGTTTCTTCTTCACTTATGATCTTTTAGGAATCACGTCAGAAGGGGGAAATATTAGCTCAGAGCAGTATTAGTACCTATTAGTTCTACCTTTTTGCAACCAGAAACTTTGGATATTCTGCCTAAACAAAGCCTTAATGGGAATGTTGTCTGTCTCTCTCAACAACAATGATTCAAGCAGAGAATCTGTACTGTCACTTGAACAATTATGGCACTTGAAATGAGCTATGGCCAGTCATTGTCTGAAATCACTGTGTAAATATCATCAAACATTTGTAAGGAAATATCTTGTATCACAAGTGATATGGTTTGAAGCTGGCTCCCTGCCAAGTCTCCAAACCTTACCACCAGAAGTCCCCCCCCCCTCCAAACCTCAGGGAGAAGAGGGAGAAAAAAACTAAGAAAAACCCGAAACGAGAGAGAGACAACCAAAGTGAGATATATAAATATATTTACACTTACATACAATTAAAATATACAATTTCGGAAGGGAAAGGGAAGGGAGAAGGGAAAAAAGGGAACAAAACTAAAATAAAATATATAGATATCCCAATTAGTAACCCAATATCTAACAACTAAAAGAGTTAGCAAAGAAAATAGCTCACTACTCTCCTGGGACAACTGAGAGTTGCTCCGGAACGATTGCCGGCACCCTCTGTCTCCCAGGGTCGGCAAGGCCTAACCAGGCCTCGCTCCCCAACACTGCAGACTCAACAGCAGGGAACCTGCACCTCCAAGCCGCCGGAAGGAAAGAGAGCGAAGGCCTCTCCTCCTCTCTTCTTATAATCTGGTTTATGTAAAAATCGTAGGGAATACTGGGTAAATCTGGACCCTTCCTTGGTTACAAACTGGTCACCAAGGAAGGCCTAGGCCAAACCACCACAACAAGGAACTGGTGAGGAAATGAACCCAAAGGCACTGTGCCATCTCCAGGTTGTCTCCACCTTTCCCTCCTCCAGGGTTCCTCAGAGAGGGCACAAAATCTGGAGCACTTTGCCTTTCCTTGGACTGTCTGTGCCGCTGGCTGTAGGGATGGAAGTCCTTCTGCCAGTGAGAGCTTCCAAGCCTCCCTCAGAGTCATTGCTAGAGTCTTGAACTGTGCACAGGCAGGATCACACGTTTGATCCGCTTGAGTTGTACAAAAGATTCCAGGCTTAGGAGTTGTTCGAAAGTTTGTACCTAAAAACAAACAAACCAAGCATGATGCCAGAAGAAAACTTTTGTTTGGGTTAAGACTTCAGTTTTAGATGCTGTCTGCTGTTCTGAAAGGTTGAACAAATGAAAGTTAAAAAAAAAATCTTATCATTGGTAGATTGAGTTCCTTATCAGCCTCATGGCATGAGGGCTACACAGCTTCTCTGCTGGTACTGTCACTGCAATGTGTGCCATTGTTAAAAGCAGCCTTAAATAAAGGGGTTATAAGATGGATATTTACGTAGAGGTAGAGATCTATATGATAAAATTATGAGATCCTTAATGAGCATGTAACAGTTTGATGTTAGTCATATAGTGTGTTTTCCTTTTCTTTTTCACTACAATAGCGTGTGACGGATGGTATAAAACAGAGCGCCTCAGCTTCCTAAAAAAATTAATCCAGTTTTGAACATCTAGAAGCACAGATTGCTGAAAAAAATAGAGGCTGTGTGCAGAGTTTTCAAACAAATAGAGGGTGGCACACACTCCTGTAAGTCTGCTTCATTGGCTCAAAGTGTGTCACGTTATTGGTAAACCTTTCAGCTCAGGCAAAATTTCTCCTGCCATTAGAGTTTTTCTGAGTAATCTGTATTATCTAATCTTTAAAGGCTCTCCACTGACTTGAAGGAGAGTGAGGAACTTCTGATGCTATGGTTCAGATATCCATCTTAGACATTCAATGTAAATAAGCATTAATCCGTGATAGTGTAAGTGTTGGAGGTTCTTTATGGGTGGAAATTTTTCATACTCTTTTTCCTTTGTCACTGTGAAAGAGTATGGACAAATCTGTTTGGATAAATTTTCCTGTCGTATTTATCTTGAAGTAATCAATCTTAAAAACATGTTCCTACTCACATCCTATCACAAATTTGAGGGAAATTGAAAAAAAATTACTTGCTCGCATTAAAGTTAATGCAGTTGGAGACTTTCATCATAGATTCTAAGTTATCAAGAAAATAGTTTGAAGTGTAAAGAGAGTTTGATGACTTTATCAAAATCTTCCTAATCATAACTGGCATCTTTTAAAGGGCGGATTCCTGCTAAGTGGTCTGTATAGCACCACTGATGTGCAAAAGAACAAGAAGTAAAAATGCCAGAGTTCCTCCTCCTCTCATTTTTCGTGGTAAGTGGTCACTCTTTCGTATTTGCATAATGTATAAGTTTGGTTCTGAAACTCATTGAAGACAGATCAGCATTTTTTAAGAACCCTGTATTTGATGTCTGGCAAAATGTACATTTAAACTAACATTCACCAGTGTGTACATACTGGGTCAAATCCCTTTGTCTTACAAAATATGATTTAAATAGTAATTTTTATTTCAGTAACACAATAAAAAATTACTCCAAAAATGTTGGGGATGGGGTGGGGGAACAACTGTGTGAAAAGAAATTAAGTTTTATGTGCTACTTTAGATGAAGTTTTATTTAATACTTTTTATTGTAAACTTTTCAATTCAAGTCTGCAAATTGCATCAACCATCAAACAGGGTCTTAAACAGAAACTCTCTCATGATTAATAGCTATTTTAGATCAACTTTTGACAGATTTATAAATTAATTACATGCATAAATAAGTGGGAGAGAAGGCACAAAAGCAAGATGGCTATGTTATATTGTGATTATATATTTATGCTGACCTGGACCAAGCAAACTTCCATGTACTTACAATTCTAGTAACTATTTGGTTCTGTTTTTAAAGCAAATGCAGCATAATTGCACTAGAATAAACACAGCCGATTTGAGCTACATAAATATAATTCAGATCATTGCTCATTATGTGATAATGCAACAAATGGCGTGAAGATGTATCAATATGTGTCAAAAATATTACAAAAAACTTATTTTTGCAAACAGAAATAGGTGCCTTAAATCATGCTGAAAATAGGACTTCACAAACCTTTTTAGTTCATTTAGTTTCCCTGAAAGGGTTAATTTCTAATTGTTTTATTAGCAATGCAACAAGCTAATAAAAATGGAAGCTTGTACTGCTTCGTAGCCGAGGCCTTCATAACGTGCTCAGAGCCCTTTAGTTCTGCTCTTGTTTCTGTGTAAGAATCAATACCACAGGCAGCAATTATGTGGTGTTGTTTTTTGGCTAAAATTCCCACACATCTGGGATAAACAGATATTCTATTCGAACTTCCTCTGTTAACTCCACCAGTTTCCATGGAATGACTCTCTATATGCTTGTTAAGTAAATGATTGTTATAAGACTATGGAGACATGGTCGATCAAATTAACCCCTTTTGTCCAGCCTCCAAAATGGTTCCCTTCATTTGCCTAAATTCAGCTGCTTTGGGGAATTTTTTCAAGCTTGAAGGACTCTCTGGATTCATCACATTAGCAAACTGTAACCTGAGAAGAGGGTCTTTGGAGCAGCAGGACTTCTTTGGCCCCCAATTGTTTTGCTAATCAAGATTATTGCCACTATTGAGATGTGGAAAGATAGCCTAGCTGACAAAATTTGTCAGCTTCCCATGAAATAGTTCTGTCAGTTTAGTCAGGGTGCCGGCTAATATTAACATATAAATGAAGTCTCTCCCCCTCACCCCTTAATAGATGCAGAGAAAATATAAACACACACACAAAAAACCCCTCTGTGCTTAAATCAAACAAGCTTCTTTTCTCAGCTCTAGCCCATGTCCCTGGAAATCCTGTGAGTAGTGGAGCTAAAGGGAGGGGGGAGGGAAGTAGAATTTGCACAAAACTACTTTTAAGCCATAAAGCAGCAAAGCCCCACTCCCTGCTGATAGCAACAGGAGATTGATTACGCCTGCAAAAGTACAAATGGTTGCCTGAATGCAAGTGGCAGACCTCCAAAGCAGTATGCTCTATGTGCTGGTTTTACATTTTACAGCAGAGGACTTGGATACAAAGTGGAAAAGTGGAACAGGGGGTATGAAAGAGTTATCTTTGCCCGGAGGTCAAACCCATGAGAGCAGTCCCTGCTGGTCTCAGAGCCGGGCCCAGGGGGATGGCGGGGGCAGCCCTGGCTCGGCGCTGCCATCGGCCCCACGGGCACCCGCAAACTCAATCCTTCAGCACCTGTTTTCTGCCTTTCACTCTGTTTTCTCATAATCAGAATACATATCGCATTTTTCAGCTGACCTACAAGGTGATATAACCTAATGCTCTTTCACCCACTTGCACAAATTTTGCGTTACTTTGTCGAAAGCAAATGTCTTGCATCATTCTGGCGGCAACTCTTTCAAATCCCAGCTGTACCAGATCATAAAGAAGTAATTCAAACTTGCACTCATTTTAACTGTAAGTGGATCTACTGAAAGTTCTCTTCATCCTTTATCCTGATTTAAATATAAATAAATAAATATCTCGTGATATTTGTAATCTGCAAGTCGGCAATATTGGCCTTTTGGTACTAAATTAGCCCTTGAATGGCAACTGTGCAGCAGCTTTGTGTAGTTAGTGTACGCATCGGAGATGACTCTTCTAGCAAGTTCAATAGGCTTTGCAAAGCATAGCTTTAAATAGAAGAAATCCTTCAATCATGATTTGTTCTTGCTTTATGAGAAACAATCAGATTATTCCTTTGTGCTGAACTGTGACAATACTCTAAAGCATGAATGAAAACTAGAATATATGTTCCTTCAGTGGATTACATCAGCCTTCTTGATCATTAGGCTAACATGAAAAATAGATTTAATGTCTAAAATATCTGTCACTGAAGAGAATATTAAGAAAATTACTTGGGAGCAGTTCGTGGGAACTTCAGAGGTAATGAGTTAATGACAAAGCACAGTATTTGTTAAGAAGTTCAAAGCAGATCATTCCTAAAGAGTTCTAGGTGAGTAGCTAAGCTTCCTATTTCATAATTTCTGAAGTTGTCATACAGACTTGATTTCAACTTCTCCAAAAATGTTGTGTAAAATATTGCATTGTTTGACCAGAATGTGGAGCTGAAGAAGCATAATCCAACAGTGTCATTGGTACCTATTGCCCCGAGTTTAAAGGGGCTTGCAGTGTTCATGCTCCTACCTTTGATCTGAACTTTCTCAACTGAGAAAAATAACTGGGAGCCACAATATTAAGCATTGTTTGCAATAGGACAGAGTTAATAAAAATTCAGATCTCAGAATCAATGTGAATTTCCTGGATTTCGGTGGTAGCTCAGTGAAGGTTGATTCCATTGAATCCTGCTACCTCCTGTACTCTGACCCCTCTCCTGAAGGGTAGGAGACGGGAGAAGGCTGAGGAATATCTTACTTATTACCCAACATGCAGTGTGTTGATGTTTTTGTACAAATGAATGAGTCTTTGCCCCAGGGAGTTCACAATCTGTTATAGCTTTTGGTTATCTGTTACAGTATCAGTTCATCAAAACATATATATTTTAACTTTAGGTTCATTCAGCTTTAGACCCTCTCACAGTCTGGCTTCTGTTACAAGCATCAAGTCCAAAACTTTATATCCACCTTTAAATAGTTAAAAGAGTAATATTGACCAAAACTCAGTCTTCTGCTAAACAGCTGTCTTTCAGGCCAGTGCCATCCAAAACTCATGTAAAGTTTCCAGGAGTCAGCAAGACACACTTGACCATGTGCATTGAAACCTCAGTTTACTCTGCATGGCTTTTGCTCACGTTTGTTGCTGGTCACACTCCTTCATTTTGCACCTGCAGGACTTGTCAGGTATATAGTGCCACTAAGAAAAAGAAGTCCTGCCCAAAGGCAAGGGTGTGGAGTTTTCCTCCACTGTGGCAACTGCCCAGCTTGCAGACTTGCCTTGGAAGGGGAGCAGAGTGGTGCTTATAATGGAGCCCTTCATACCTCGGAGAGAACAGCTGCCTCACACTCCAGTGCACACAAACAAAACACCTGCTCAAACCAGAAAAAGCAGTAAGCAATGAGACTGGCTATGTGATGGATGTTGTTTAGACTTTCTCTTTTATCTTTTTTCAAATGTTATAACATGTTTTTTCAGCATTTTCAACGTTTTGAAAAATTGTGCGGTTTTGTTTGTAGAAACATTTTTTCTTCTCTTTTTGAGGAATATTAAAAAACACTGCCAATATTTTGCTTTTCATCATTAGTAAAGATAAACCTCCATAAGGTTGGTTTGGGTAAGCATCCTGCAGGTTTGGCTACCCAGCTTTTAGCCTTACTTCAAACTGTATCACATTAACTTGAATACAAGCAGCCCTTCATTCTTGCCTATCCTTTTACAAGATATTGGACAGATACTGAGTTTTGCCTAATGTGGTGTTTTTCTCTTGTATGTTTGTAGATATGAGGATGTATTTCTTGCACACAGTAACATAGAGTTTCATCTATCCTATTGAAGGGGCTTTTAGTGAAACTCCAAGGGTGCATCAAGGATCTTTGTAAGCAAAATGGCATTTTGACATTTTAATTTTAAGACATACTTTTCAGTGTATCAGGCTGGGAGACAGAAATGACTCTTCAGGAATGGTGGAGAGATAAGTAATTCTACTGAAAATTATTATATGACACTGATTAAATGATGATGAGCTTATATCATAGTATCACCAATAACATACTGTAACTCCTCACTTGTGTGTTCTGTTTCACACAGATTCATCCTTGTTTCTGATAGATTTCCAGCATTTTCAGCTGAAATGCCCATCAGGGCAGGGAAGCTCTCCATAATGGCTGTTGTCATATGGCAGCTGTTATCATTTGGACTTTGTTATACAAATTTATCATCTCCACCATTCATAATAAGCCTGACTGATACCATAAAACCCTATACTGCCACCAACAATAATTGTCATTCTATTTGGAAGTCACAGAAGAGAGATTAAGGACTTAATGTTTAAATTTTAAATGAAATATTCTCTCACCATTATGGGTGGTCTCCTTCCCAAACCTTGTTAGGACGGTATAGTAACTCTACCCAGTGCTATTGCCTGAACTAAGTATTTTAAAAAAAAAAATTGTCTTCAGCTCTGTCAGCCTTTAAATGTTCTAAGTTGAATATGCACATAGAGTGTATACATCAATCAAAATAAGTTTCGACTTCCCTTTTTTATTTTTAGCCTTGTCCTGAATTTTATTGGACTGACTAACTCTAAATAATAAGCATAACTATTTTATTTAACCAAGGGAAACGAGTGGGAACAAGTTCCAACTGACAATGGCTCTCTGCTGGAACCCAGAGAAGCAAATGCAAGCAATGCAGTAAGGAAGATCAAACTTGTTACACTGCTGATATTCTAAGAGTTTGAACTCAGACTCCCTGCTGACCTCAATTTTACAATGATAATCATTTCCTAAAATGTCTTCATTTTGTAAATGAAGCTGTACCTCCCTCTGAAGCAGGGGTTTGCAAAGATTAAATCATTTACATTTCAAAGTGTTCATTTTTTTGCCAGTGTGAGAAATACTCAAGCAGGAAAATGAGTGCTCCTTTTAATTTTTGAAAGCTGGGAGAGCATTCATAGTGAAAATAATCACAGCCTATTACAGCAGCCTTGCTTGCCCATTCCCACTTCAAAAGGATGAGCCTATCTTTTCCCCGCCCAGCAGTGAATGACCACTTAAATGAGTGATGGCTTATTAATACTATGACTCAGCCTCTTCTCGATAAGGAGAACAATAAGGGGTCAAAGCTTGAGCATCCCTTACAGGAATTAATGAGAACATGTTGCTGGTAATTTGGTCTTTTGGAGATTACATTTAAATTAAAAGGTTCTTGTGTCAGGCTTAATGGTGAGACCAATGTTGTCACTATTTGAAATCCAGAGGCCGCATTTTTGTCCTTTCCACCTGTATAATTTCACTGACTTTATTAAGGTTGCCTTGGGGGTTGGACACCATTTAAAGAAAAAAAAAAATCAGAGAAACTGACAAAAGGAAGTTCTCAAAAAGTAACCCTAAAAAATTGGTCATATTTATTTGGGCACAGCGTTGTTTTCAGAGCCAGGACGTGTTATTACAAAAACAATGAAATGCACATAGTTAAGATATGTTGCATTAACATTTCTTCATAAGACCTGGAACTGATTCATTTCCAAAGAATGAAGCTATGTGAACAATAATTTACCAGGCAGAGGTGTTTGTGTAGTTGGGGGGGGTGGGGGGAGCTTTTCTTTGGTTCTTCATCCTTCTTTCCATTAAAGACTTAGCACCTGGGATGTCTGGTTTTATCCTTAACTTTTTTTTTTTTACATTTTATTATTGATGTTGAAATTGTTGTTTATGCTTTGAAACAAGAAACACAATGGTGGGATCAAAGTTGTTTAAAGGAGTTAACATTACTTATATTGTTGTGTATGTTATTAACTACAGCAGAGAAATTCAACCCACAGCTTTTTTATTATCTTTTTCTTGTAGTTGTGAAAATACTGCATGTAGCATCTTTTCTGACCTGAAACCAATGAAAAGATGTTCTAGGTAGGATTACAAATATAAACCAGTGTTCATTCTGCTAGCTAGTGCATGGTGCATTGCATCTTCAAGGCATTTTTAAAAATGTGAATTGACTATTTATAAACATTTCAGTCATAATCCTGAGGGAAAGTATAGGTAGTACAATTCAGCTATTTTCTCGTTGTGCAGTGGCAATAAAAAATGTAGAAAAATGTGCTGTATTATTATAAAAATAGGTAAAGCATAAACATTTGAATTTTTATGGTCTTGATATGTTATTTCCTATGTATCTAGAAGTAATATAATAATTTTCTTTTTTTTTTTTATCTTCTGCTAAGATGATGTTACTAAATTTGTTGGAGAACTCCTACAAATCTTGAAAGATCTAAAACCGATACTGTGCCCTAAGAAAAGCAAATATGATTGTGCTGAGATTAGTTGAAAAACTTACAAAAAATTAATAGAAGAGTATTCATATAGAACACCAAGCCACAGAAAAGATTCTCTATTCCAATGTAAAAAATATTTAGATTTGCACTGGAAAATGGAAAAACGGGTTCCAGCACAAGCATACAAAATACTGAATAATGTCCTAATGAACCCTCCTTATTAGGCATTAGCTCAGCCTTTGTGTGATTCTTGGGGAAATAAAATGTCATTTTGACCAATAGTGTCATGAAATTAAGAATTCAGAAGGTGCAGGGAGGCTAAGTATGTATGGTATTATGATGGCAAGAGACATTGAATTGTTTAAATCCTTCACTTGTCTGTAAAGATGCCTAAAAACTTATTAGCTGAGAAAGTATTAGTTAAAAAAGCACTAGTTGAGTGCTTACAAAAACTATGAAACTTGCTTTTCATAGGACCTCTAAGCCTTCTAGGTTTTATGGAGTTAGAAGTCTTCCAGATCCTTTATCAGGATCCTTGCTGGGGCCCCAGTGATGGTTTTGGTCCTTTATTTAGTCAGTTAACCATTGATTACTCTGTGCCTACTCATGATGCAATAGGCTTGTACATATTGCTCTTGCCAGGGGCAATGAAAGCTTGTACCATTTGGAAGTATAAAATATGACTACTCCATAATCAGGAGAATATTTCATGACTTGGAGTCTTAAGCAGCCCCTCTTTGCTATGCAATAACTTTTTAAAAGAATGTGAGCCAGAGCAATGAGGAAGAGTTGTAAAAAGAGGGGACGACTGGGGAGTCCCGTTTAGTTGGTGCCAAGGAGAGGGGCTGGCAGCCCCCAGCACTGGGCACTGGGAAGATGGAGCTGCCTGGAACTGCTGCCAGCCAGAGCCTCCCTGGGGGGTGGCTGGCTTGATGCAGAGGACTCTTGTTTTGTGGCTACTGACTGACTTATTGTTCCTGAGAAAAGTGGCAACAAGCCAAGTAAAAGCCCTTTTTGTCCTTTACTCCCAACAGGGGACTTGGTAGTGGTTTGTCATGTGCCTGGGCATAATCCAGGCAAAGTCCCCATATGCAATTAAAATAGATTTTGCTACTGTATGTGTTTCTTAGGAAGTGGTACTCCAAGTTACGGGTACTGCTCATTCTTTTATTTAATGTTTTTGTCTGATTTCAATGCTTAATTTTCTTGGGGATTGTTTTTGTCTTTTAATCAATACTCATTTCTCAATATCAGCACTCTTTTAAATAATTCTGATGGAGTATACATTATATAAAAAGAGATATAATTTATAAATAGTGATGTCTATGAGTAGCCATCTCTCCTTAATGTAAATTCCAATATATGTCATGATCAGAAATCTCCAGCGAATAGGTTTACCATTTAATAAAAGTATTAGCAGCACATACTTAAATCTCACAGATAAATTATATCCCTTTTGAACTGTCATCACAGTAGTTTGTCATTATTGTTCTTTATGCCCTTGTAGCCTTTGTTAGACTTATATTTGTAATTTTTAAAGTTATTATTATCATTTTCTAAGGTACTTGAATGTAGTAGGCCTAGTGGTACCAGAAAATCAATCTTAGCTGTTAATCTGTAGCTGATGTAAGGTTTTGTGCTGTTTTCCACAGTTTGAATATTGTGTAAGAAGGCTATAGTGGGATATAGATATCTTAGATGATCATGATAGATATATATGGCAGACAGAGTCTCACAATTATTCATGCTGAGTAGTGGTTCTCCAGTAGATTATTTCTGTTAAATCCAGTGGAACATTACAAGAAGGCAGAGGCTGTGCAGTGCAATTTAACAGATAATTTGTTTTAGCTGCCTTTTCTTGCAACAAATCTATGTTTTGTAGTGCAATATTAAGAAACATTTGAGAAAAAAATGTCTTCTGTCAGAAAATATCATCTTGTTAAAAACAGAAAGGTTCATACAATGCTTTTAGGTTCCTGGAAAAAATATAATTGCATCCAGATTACAGTGCTTGGTCTAAGAGAGTTGCCTCTGTAATAGAATACACAATGTTGGGATTATCCCCTCTTATGTTAAAGCACGTTTCGCTGCTGTAAATATTTCTACAATATTGTAGAAATATTTCTGCAATAATTCTATGTTATCTCTGCATAATTGTAGAAACTCTATATTAAAAAGTTAATAGAAGTTGAGGAAATTGATACAGAACATATCTAGAAGGTGGTTAGACTGTTCACCCAGAATCTGCAAGTGGGGAGGGTATTGCCACATCCATGTGATTGCTTTTTCATTAAAACTTTAAACCATTCCCTTTTACTCTTGTACAGGTATATGGACAGAACTGGTGGAATGTGAGACTCAGGGGATAAGAAAGATGTGGCACTCGATTCTGCTTTTTAAAGAGTATCCTAATTGTAAGTATCTTCAAGAGTTGTTTATTTCTTATAATTTTAACAGCCCTACCTTGCTGTGTAATACCATTAATATGTACCTAGTGCAAGGTATTGCAAGAAGTATTCCTTTTTCTGAAGGGGGAACCTTATCCTGATTGCTTAACAGAACACTTTCATTAATGAAATGGTGCTGCTTATCACAAAATCAACTTTGTTCATGTTTGCATTATTGTAGCTTCAAAATGCTCCCTCTTTATCCGTGGTTCTTTCCTGATGATATTGGAAGTAGCATGGTTCCCAAAAAGATGTTTTAGCATTTCTCTTCTGAGTAACTATGAAACACTGAAGTACTTTCTATTGATTTAGATTTTGTATCTCATAGGTCCTGTTCCCTCAACTGAAATATTTAACAGGGGAGTGTCTGGGAGTGGTTTATTAATGAAATGTATATAGTCTAGAATGTAGTGCACTGTTGACAGATTCAGTAGGAGTCCCCATCTGACCAGTAAAGACTGGCAGTGTAAAGCACTCTGAGGGCAAGGCCAAGCACAAAGCAGAATAATTTAGGCCCATTTGCCTATGTAAAATTCCTGCATAACTGATTATATTTCCCTTCATGCAAGGAGAAATGCAACATACTCTCAGCTGTCATCTGCTAGGGAACCATCTTCTGGAACACACAGCCAGTTTGATTGTGGGACACTTAGTCCAGGTGGAATTTCTCCAACTTGCTGGAGTTAAATTGTTGCCAGGATTGTGTCCTGCAAATAAATAGAGGAAAGAGATAGTCCTGCTGGAGACCTGATTCTCAAAAAAAAAAAAAAAAAATTTTAAACAAATGGCATTTCTGAGAAATTAAGTAAAATGTTTCAAGATAAAAGAATGTTTGAGAAATTGAGTAAAATGTTTCAAGATAAAAGAATGTTAAATATAGCTAGAAATAAGAGAGCCATATGTTGAAAGCATATCAGCTTTGAAACCATGCACTTAACCCTGGGACTCAACAAGATCTCACATTTTAAATAAAAAATTTAACTTCCTGAAAAGATAAAGTTCATTCATCTTGAGGGTAGCCTAGAAAAAAAATAGGGAAATGTAATCCGTGGAGAAACCCTTCACTTAGATAAGCATCTTTGACATTAGGAAAAAAAGAATATAATGTGTAAAAATAAGATGGGTTGTATCCATTCTTAAAGAGCTCTGTTGTTACATTTGTACATCAAAGTAGGATTAGGGTTATTTTCTGAGTGGTTTTTTTGGCTAACAAGTACATTATCTTACAAAACCATTGCCAGAAACATAAAATCTTTGTTCAATGGGAAAGAAATGCACCATTTTAGCACTCCTATTTGAAACATTATACAGAGTGCAGGCTGTTCTAAGTTCAATGCAAGTGTTACATAAATATACCCATTAGAAATTTGGTCCTCTAGAAGGAGTTTATTTGGATGCTTCTAAATAATACTGATAAATGTCAACATTTGAGCATAAGACAGTATGCACAGTTTGTCCAACCATCATCTATGTTCAATTGAATTGATTTTATTTCTTACACAAGCTGAGTTTTCATCCTGGAATAAGTTTTCCAGTAACAAAAGGGCAGATCAGGAAATGTGTAAAATGGATCAGTGCCCAAAAGACTAAGTTATACATCTATTCTTGGAAAAACATGAGGACATGATGTCTTAAAAAGAAAGGCATAAATTACAGAACATAAATTAATTTGAACTTGCATGTTGAGCCACATTGTCTCTAGAAATCCTCAGCATGTTACTGACTGTGACACGTAGGCTCTGCTTTGGAGGTCGTTACCTTAGACAGGGAGGGCCAGTGAGTGCCATTGGAATAGAGTGGCCAACTTCCCCAGGGATTTTACTGATTTTCATGGAGGACTCAATAGTCTCAGTGTGTTGGCACGAGAGGGTGTTCCGTCTTCATTGGAACTTTCTTTCATTCAAGAGGCATTCAAGTTCTTGCCATTTCGGACACGTTTGAAAACGCTTTCCAGGTAAAACTGTTGAGTTTACATTCCTTGTTTCAAAGAACCCACATGTTGTCTGTGCCTGCACAGGCTAGTCTGACACCCTTTTAGAAATCAGGTTTACCTTTTCCCTTTTGTACAGAACACTTCATAAGCCCCAGTAAAACTGCAGCCATGGTGGAGAAACAACACGTGGTGCCAGTGGTAACAGCCTCTGAGAAACAAGGAAAATTTAAGGAATTAAGAGTACAACAATCTCTGATAAAACCTGCCCGGTTATTTAGTATCATAAATGCATTTTGGAACAGTGTCATGTTCATTATATACATTAAAAGAAGCAAACACATATTTGATTGTCTCATTAAGAGCAAAAGTTATATTTTTCAATAATGTCCATGGCACTGGATCCAAACTGTTGGAGAATTGCTTGAATAAATGCACTGTGTTTTCATGATGTATGCTTTCTCTAGAAGTTACCCTACCTTCTGATGATTGAGTCTAACCCTCTTTAACTACTTTGACAAGATTATTGCCTGAAGTAACATTTTTAATTAGCATTCTTGTTTGTTTACGTCTAGAGATTGAGGGGGAAAATAACTAAAAGCTTTGGAACAGCTCTTGAGTCTGCACTTGCTCTAAGCTGGAAGAAAATAATTTTTAGTATATGTTTAAAATTATGTAACACATTTCAGATGTTGGTTCCGATTACTGTTAAAATGACATTCAAATCTGGGAGTGTTTCTCGCTGGTTTTGTCCTTTTAAAAATTTCCACTGTGCTTTTTTTCATCTTTAATTAAATTTCAATTCATTTTATAATAGCAATTAAAGTATTTACAGCAAGAAATTCTATCCATTTGCAAAACTGCAATAAATTGTAACATTTTCACAAACAAACAAACTTTGTATAAGGTTTGCAAAGTCTTTTTCCTGCATTTGTAAGGCATTGAAGGGTAGATCATCAGCTGGTATAAGTCACTGTCATTCACTGGAGTCAGAAGAGCAATTTTGATTTACAACAGTAGAATTTGGCCAATAATCTAATTAATATAATCAAAACCATGTACAGACACCAGAATAAACAATACCAAACAGTAAGGCAAGTAACCTATCTTACAGTGAAAATAAAATGAATGTCCCAGGCTTCTTAAATCACTGTTTCATTACATAGCTTTGCTTTCTATCATCTTTGATCTCCTTCATTTCATTAGAGCAAACTTCTCGTTAGAGGCATGAATGTCTTCCTATGAAATGGATCTCACTTTCAACACTGATATCTACTGACTTTTTCCAGTTTCAGCTTTAGTCTTTTTATACAGTACTTAAAAAAAGAAAAAAAAAAAGGCAAAAAACAAAACAAATTATTACATCATAAGTAGAGGAACATATGGCACATCCAAAAGTGAGTACACAATAAATATGTTTCTAATAAATACTTTGGTGCTGAGTAAATTACAGAAGAGAGCAGACAATAAACCACCATTCTACTATTTATGCCTTTTCTTAGCATGGTAGCAGTTATTAAATTAGTTTAATCGTAGCCAAGCAGTTGAGGTGCAGTAGCACTGCTTATTACACCAGCCATTATCATCTCACTGTTACCTTGGGCTTTCCTCATCTGTTTTGTATTCACTGTATTGCTCAGATTCATAGCTTGCAAGCTTTCTTATGTTATATAAAAAATGGGTATATTTGCATGTCACAACTGGGCCTTGATATATGATTATGGCCTTCAAGGTTTTTTCAAGAATATATACTGATTATAATAATTTCAGGGCAATGGAAAAAACTCATTTAGCCTCAGGATAGAACACTGTGTAAAAATTTTACCCTGTTCAGCTTGTATTGATTCACAGCTGCACAGAGAAAGAGAGAAAGCTTAGAAGAGCATGCCCACTACATACCAATTTTAGCAATGGTTGTACCCATAGTAAATTCTACAAAGTTAGGGCATTTTTTTCATTAAGTTATACCAGTTTAATTGTGGGTTTTGTGAATTCTGAGTATTGGGATGAATCAGGACATTTTCAGTGGGCTCCCTCACCTGTAATAAAAGTAATGGAAGACCTGCATTTTGAAAAACTCTGCATTTGGGAGCAGATTCTTATATCTGCAGGCTGGACAAGTGAGGCTTCTGCAAATACACTGTCCCATTACAGCTTTCTAATTAAAGATCAGTTGCAGGAAACGGTAAATTTAAAATAGTGGTGACAAATATTAAAAAATCCTGGGGAAAAAGGAGACCATTGAAGATAAGGAGGCAAATATCCCATTAGATGAAATAGAACTAAATGCTCTATGGTGACTCTAAAGCATTGTGCAAGTATTCACAGTGGGCTATATGAAAAAGATGAGTGTTCTAACATCAAGGGGTATGAATGACAAACAGATGCTAAACAGACAAATGAGCTATGGCTGAAGGAGGCCAGTGCTGTTGTATGCTGAGGGAAGAGAGAGGAGAGGAAGAGGTGGATAAAAAAAATATAGCCCCAGAGAAAGCTGAAAACCATGCTGAGAAGTAGTCTGGAGAAGATCACAGGAAACAGCTTATGGAATTAAAAACATTTGGGAAATTACAGCACTTAGGAGGAATTAAATATAAGAAAGTAATGGTCATCTATGAAAATAGAAACTTCAAAAAGGAAGGGACTGCAGCACAGAACCTGGAGGAGAAGAGCTAGAAAATGAGGAGATATGATCTCAGCATGAATAAAGAGACATGCTAAGGACCCCGTGCAACGTATCAGTCTCTAGGAAGACCTTTCATGAACAGTTAACAATAGACTTTGGCAAGAGAGAGCAAGGAAATGTCTGAGAGACAGGCGTATCTGACTGAAGTGATGGTCTTACATCAGTCCCATCATGACTGGGAAGAATGTGTATCAGATATAAATAGCATCTTAATTTATTTCAAGTGGTTATAACTTGCTTTTCACTGATACTCCTTATTGTTAATTTGTTAAAGATGCTGGAATATATAGATAAATATAAGCATAATTTACAAAGTAATGTAAATTTACATTGAAAGAGAAGTGCTAAAATTGTGCAAATGTATTTTTTATATTCCTGATGAATTAACCATATTGAAATTATTATTTTCAGACTCAATTCTCCCATTAAGCCAGTGGAAATATTTGTCCTGTATTCAGATTTAAGAAATGGACCCAAGCATAGATAAGAAAATGAGTTCATAATGAGAACAGATGCTACAGAGACAAAAGATATCTTTAAAAATCGTATATGGCTTAATCCCATGGCCATTTGCTGTGTGCATTTACAGTCTAGCTTTTAAAAGTATTTAACAGTTGTTCCTCTCAGCAGTGCAACATGTGTCTGATTTAGGAGCTGCATAGTCAGTGCTCACCTCCCTGCCTCTGTCGGCCAGGTAACTTTTCTGTGTGTTTGCCAGACCATTTCTGTACCAAAGATGGTATGAAGTTTCATGGGAGCCCAAGTTTCATCTCATTTCCTTTGTGCAAATAGTTCCGAGGTGCAGGCTGCAGGATTTGAGAATCTCATTGAACTGGACAGGAATCAGGCACCTCAGTACCTTTGTAGATCTTGGTCTAGCCTAGAGTTTCCTGAACAGGGCCTGGATCAGCTATTGCTTAATACAGTGCTTTTTACCACCATCAGTATGGTACCAGTTTTAAGTGCTTATTTATCTGAACAGAGCTTGCTTGTTAATTTGTTAAAAGTTTTGAGAGATATAATCCCAGAGCTGGTTAGGCTAATGTAGAGTAACTCAGCTACTACTCATTTTTCTTCTTTCAAAATTATCCAGAAGGTGGGAAAAGTAGTTTAAAATTACTTTAAGAATGGGTTCCAGATCCCTCATATGTTGGGCAAAAGGGATGAAGCCCACTGGGGAAAGGGGGGAGTGACCAGCTGTGTTTGGAGAATGCAAGTTTTTTCAAACTATGGGGATGATGGGGGAAAAATGCTTTAATTGCGGGTTCTGTGAATGATGATCCAAGTGTGCCTAAGAGCAGAACCTCAGATTCCTAGTGGAAAAAATTCTTGAGTATGTGTGTGTTTGATTTTCTACATGCCTCTGAGGTGATTGCCAAGAGAGAGCTTTTTACCTTTTAGTTTTGTACATCCTTGCCTGAGATTATGAATTGGTCATACCATAACAGCTTGTTTTAAAGTTACAAAGTCATCAAATGCTTCTGTAATCATAGTAATGGTCATATCTTTCAGTTGTATTGCAAAATGGCTGTGTAAACTGAGCATCTATGTAAAATACATGAATGAATTCAAGAAATTTAACAAACATCAGAGTAATGAGAAAATTTGGGGAAAAAATAGAAAATCACATGAGCTACTTAATTCTCATAAGCTCACATTTTAGAAAGTGAAGGTGTTGCAAGTTTGTCAGGGAGACTGTTACAGTGATTGATTTAAAGTTGACCCAGATACACTGCTGCACCAGTGAGCACAGTTTGGAAATGTGCATTAAATGCAGTTGATAGTGGAAATAGTAGGATCGGAATATGAAAGAGAGAAGAAACCAGAGTCAGAGGTTCCTCTAAATTCCATATGGCAGCAACAAGTGTGAGGCAAGCTAAGCTTACCTCACACAACAGAAGTCTCAAGTGTTGAATGCCAAGTTAGACCCCAAAAATAACATTTTTTTCCTCATTCACTTCAGCAGAAGTTTAGTAACTGTGCAGCTGGAGAGACAAGAGGAAATGAAACAGCAGCATTTCTCAGAAAATTTAAAGATAAGATGCATGCGTGCTAATCAGCCAGTGTTTATGTCCTCCTCCTTTGTTTTTCCCTGTCCACTTTCCCGAATTAGAAGGGTACCCTCAGGGTTCTGGCAGAAGGAGTATTCAAAAGAAAAGTACAGCTGCTTTCCTTAGAAGTTCAGCCAACTTTAGTGCAGCTAGAGCCCTTACAGAGTGGCATCTACCTATCCTGAGGAAGCTGAAGGTTGTTTTACTCCCAGAAGAACATGTTCTACCTTATGTTTCTTCAGTATTTTTCTTAATCCATTACTACTTGCAACTTTGCTTCTGGGTAATAAGAGCTCATTACAGTGCTCTTGCCTTGATGATTCAGAATCCTGAAATTAAAATAACTTGGGCTCTAGGATTTCCACCAGTTGTGCTGAGATTGTGGCTCTTTTCTCTTTCTTAACTAAAATACTCTACATGTTCCAGTTTCAGGTGACATGGAAGTCGTCTTGACCTAGAGCTCTAGAACTGTGAACAATCTTATCTCTACTTAACCTGCAAAACCATCAGATATTTCTGGGCAGAGAATACAAAGCTACATGGGCCAGCAACATGACAAATGGTATAATATGTTAATTAAATCAGCATAGTACAGTACCATTGTGTTCCTGGGTAGCCTTTTTCATTTTGAGCACCTCAACATGCACTCCAAATTTTTAAGCAACCTACAGCTTAACTCTGTAATGATAATATTAGAAGTATTGTTTTTACAAATTTTACAGGATGGTTCTCGTGTTCTGTACATTCACAGACTGTTAAGTACAAAACAGGTAAAGAATGAGGATTTCTAAGCCTTTTGAATTTAACTTGTTTTGAAACCGCATCTAGTTACGATATTTTTTTCTGTATGGATTTAATATTTTTTAAATACTCCATGGTAATGGGTTCTGTGCAGGTGATACAGTGATGTTTCTAAAAGTAATTGTAATTGTAATCCATTAAAGTCTAGCTAGTGCAATATCTATCTGGTAAAGTCTGGGATTCATGAGACTACAAAATAATTATTAAGATAATAGTGTAAAAAATGAGCAAAACCAAATTGTATAATATTAGCTTTGATAAATTTTGTTCCATAAAATTAATTTTTGAAGTAGACATTTAGTAGGTTGAGCATATGAGTATCTGCCCTACAAAAGTATATTTTCTCAAATTAAAAATATCTTTCTTACAGAATTGGCTACAAGTGCCTTTTCTTATCTCTTATGGTTTCCAGTACTATGTAAATTCATAGCTCAGAGGAATGGTGTAATCCCACATAATGAGTTGCATGATATACTGAGCCAGTGTTAATGTATCTTAGTTTGAGAGAGGATTTTATTACTTTTCCCAAATATTATTTTGTTTTTTCAGCATTATCATAAAACCTCATTCATATAACATTAAATATCTTCTTTAAAGCTTACAAAGGCACCAGAACTGAGGGGATATGGACACAATGCAATCCTTAACTCACCCCTATTGTGCAGGAACAGAACAGGAGCCTCAAAGCTGCTGGGGGTCTTACATATCTCATATGTGCTGGAACAATGAAACAAATTATGAACAGGGCTTAAGGCTCAACTCTGAATTCTTGCCTTTGTGAGTTTGTGTCTCATGCATGGAGAGCATTGATTTTGCAAGGTACTCTGAGATGTGGCCTGTCTGTCTGTGAATAGAACCAGATGGATTATTTTCTGAAGTTTGACATTCAGACAGGGATCTCTTCTTCTTTGGTCTGGCACTTTTATTAAGTCTACACAAGTAGGTTTTATGTATTAATTCATTAATTTCTGTAAAAATGTAATTGTACTGATAAAAGCATGAGTGTTAATCTCAGACACTGCAATGCTGTTCTGTTCTGCTTTAAAATATGCTAGGATAAAAAATGCAGTTATGTTAATGTGCAGAATCCAAACCCACCCAGCTTAGACTGTACTTAAGAAATTATTCTAAGGTCAAAGATGCATATTCAGAGTTACTTCACAGAGAACATCTCAAATGGTAGCTAGTTTTACAAAATGTTTCAAATTTGTTGAGTTGGTTGGCAAAAGAAATACGTGGCTGATATAATGACAATGTATGAGTGTTCACAGCCCCTGCAGTCCCACCAGTGATACAGAGCCAGGTCACATTAGATGCCATGGATTGAATCTGCTTTTGGATAACCTCCCTGGGTTTACTCCAAGAGGAAAATACTACTCAGGGTAACAAGCTAAGCCTTTAGCTGTTCAGAAAACAAATGCTGTATTAAGTTTAATTACTTCAGCCACCTACTAATGATCTGAAAAATCTTTTAACAAACCAAGTGTTCTCAGCTAGGCTGTTGCCTTGGCTGCATGATCTTTCTCTCTACAGCCGTGTGGAAGTGCAGCAATCAGAGTTTAGATTATTCTTTTGGCAGGTAATGAAACATAGAAGCAATTTCTCTTTACCCTTTCACCTTAAATTTTGATTTGGTGACATTATCAGATTGATAAAGATGAGCTGAATCTGTCTCTGCCAATACAGAGAAGTGAACAGAGGGAGAAGTTGTCATTACAAATAAAAGAGGTCAATAATTATGGACCAAATCCTGATTTGACTGAAGTGACACAAATGGCATGACTTTCAGCAAAATTAATAGTTGCAAATCACTGACAGGAAGCCCTAATAAAATGTTATTTCTATTCATAAGTTTGTTCACAGTTCATATTTGCATTATATAAAGCAAACTTGAAAAATCCTTAGAATATAAATATATTTAATAGAAATATTAAATTTTTTTTCAGACTACTGTGAGGAAAACATGGTATGTTCATGGTGTATGTAAAAGAACAGCTGTTAGCATTCAATTACATATATATGTCATACAGAAACATGCATCTCAGTACAAGCATCAACAACTGGATGCTGTTCTTATAACAGTAAGTGGAAGCCTTATCCCTGAGTCACAATTCTGAGACTTTGAAATGCAAGTTTCTTAGAAGGTAAAAAATGGTGTGGATACCTTGACCCCTCCTCTTTCTGACGTAGAAAGATTGAACATCGTGAGGTTTTTGATCCTTAAAATGCAGTAAGTGTGAGTCATAAAGGATACCATATAACAGTTCTCCTAAGAAGTAGATGCAGGACACCTGTTTATAGCTTAGGGAGCTCTGCTTCACCACCTCCTTGGCCATCCTTTCAGTGTGATTTATATACATATGTGGAACACACTTAGAAACTTTTAGAATGCAAGGCTTGTACAGTGGGATGTTATTAACTGAACAGTTATTTTCAATTTTTAGTATAGCTACTGCATTTCAGAAAAGTAGATGGAAGCTCCTTTAGTTTTGTTTTAATTACAGCTCCATGACAGCATTTTCTCAACTTCTAAATAGGTCTCTGCTTTTTTTTTTTTTTTTCCTTTACAAGTGAAAAAGAATCACTGGCCAGTTCAGAGAAAAAAATTTTCTTTAGTCTCAAGGCTTATGTATTCACTAGGGAGGTTGGACTGTGCTCCAGCAAACAGAATTAATCAGCAAGTCAGTGCTTTCCAGAAGTAATGTGTAACACCTTGTTTTGTTCCTTGGTTCAAAAGGCACTGTCACTGTTGTACACCACTGTGGGTTTTTTTTTTTTAAAGCTATAATTCATATGCAAACTAAGGAGGAATTCATGATTTCATAATAAAATGTTGAAACGCTTTGATCATGAGCTGGAAGGAGGTGTGAAACAGTGCTTCAGAAACAGACAGATATTTGTGTAATCAGCCTTTATGTATTGCCAGTTCAGAATAATAACATATAAAAAGCCCCAACTTACCTCATCTGCCTGGTACAGCCAAGGCATAAATAAAAGAGAACAATGGAATTACTATTACTCACTCACTGAGCCCCAGCTACATCACTGTATTCTTTATAATTGCTGGCAAGAAGATTAATGTTTTGTTAAATATCAGAGTAAGGTCACAAGGGGGCTTGCAGGGCTGTCTAAACATCCAGGTTTTAAACTTCCTTCCTTCCTTCCTTCCTCTCTTCCTTCCTCCCTTCCTCCCTTTCTTTTTCCCTTTTCCTATTTTTTTATTTTAATTTCACAGATATGAACTTTCAGCATTTCCTTTAATTATTGTGACTTCTACATTTTTGCATTTGAAAACTTTTGACAACACAAAAACCAAGTAAGGACAACAATTGTATGACTGATAAAGCTTAATCACCATATTGATAGGAAGATGGTGGGGGTTTGTGTGTTACAAATAGACACAAGTTCCATTTTGCCTGTCATATCTCTTCCTTCATGTCTGTTAGTTCTGTAGTCAAATTAGGATTTTTTTTCTCATTATGTTAATGTCAGTTATCTTAAGTAATGATCTATTTGGTTTAAAAACAGTCTTTGTAAATGTCTATTAATTTATAGTTTGTGAACAGCAGGACAACAGTAGTTCAGGTGAAAACCTCATAGTTTTGCATATTGAGGAGATTTTTACCTTGTGAACCTCCAGAGTATCTGTACCACCAGACTGAGGTTGCCAGCTCCAATTTCGGATCTTTTGCAGCAAACAAGTACTGTCAGTTTTCCTTTGTACAGATAAAACCTCACAGTTATCAGTCTCCCCATCATTATATAGAAATAGTAAAAGAAATATTCCATCATAAATTATTTTTTGGGGAGGGAACTAAAACATCTGATCCATATGGTAGAACAGCTTCTCTTGGAAATACAGGCTAACATAGAAGATTTCTGGTAAATATAAACACAGTCGTTTCTAGTGAAGGAGCAAAGAAATTATAGTCATCTTAATCTCTTGTTTAGACTATTGCCAGTCATTTGCAAAATGCAAATATCTTCCTCATTTGGCTAAGATTATCCTCCCAATTACACAGGAGCAGTCTGGGCAGCAGCAACCACCAGGCTCATAAAAAAATGTGTTTTCTGTCTAGCCCCAGATCCACCTAGTGTATCTTTGGAGAAGTAATGAACCTCTGAAACAGGTTTTGGCCCTGGAAGTGCTCAGTGTGGATCCAACACAAGGGCTGTCCCCTGAGTGCCCTATGACTCTTGGAAAAGTGTTTTTTTCTGTCTTACTCAATTTGCTGGTATAGAAATGAAAAATAATGAAAAATCTGTTCAAGTTTTCCTAGAGGTCTGTCACAGAAATACTGTGTCAGTAATTTTACACAAATAGGTGTTAGAGTGCTGTTGTAAGAATCCTATTCTCTACATTCTTGGGTGTGGAACTGTGAAAATTAGCTATAGAAACTACAATTTGAGACCTAGATTGACTAATACTTCAGTTTCATCCTTTCTTCTTATCACCATTAAGTATATCAAGATGTATTACTACATCATTGAAAAGGTACTGGAGTTTTTCCCTTATGTTACAATCCACTGGAATTCTAAGAACCAGGAAAGGAGCCTAGAAGGAATGGGAGAAAACGAAATTTGTTAAAATTGTAAAAAAAAAAAATTAAAAAGGTAAGATCATTTGCGGGTCATTTAATTTGTAAGAATTCTTTATGAACCATCACAATATTGTGAATTAATTACTGCATCATTTCAGTTTGTAGTTCTTCCCTGGAGACATGAATGCTCATCCTGTTTATATCAGCCAAAGACCTGGTGCAGTTTTCTCTTTTTAGCAACAAGTGTAATGAAAAGTATGGGCTGGAGGACTTGGCAATCTTGCACCTATTTTTGCAATAGAAAAATTACTTAGTATCAATCAGTAAATGTTAAATTTAAATCTGTGCCCTCTGATGCTGCAGCCTCAGTGGGGCTTGCAAAGAGCCAGAGTGCCCGATCAGAAGGTGCTTTGAGTCTTAACACTGAGCGTGGTTTTTTACTTGGTTCTCTTCAGAGAAATCTACAGGTTTGCACACCCTGATGTTGCACTTACACGTTACCCCATCTGTTCTTGATCTGGTTTATCTAGAGAGTGGAACTGAAGCCCAGACCTTCGGAGGGAAAATAAATGAAGTAGGAAAACAGTTTTAAGGAGCAGGTCCAGTTCTTTAGTTCTTTCTTAGTGCTGGAAATTGAGACTTTGACAAGTTTTTCAGTCTGCTTTCAAAACATTCAACCCAGTAACACAAATCTTCTCAAACATGGGGTTTCTTACAGCTTCCTCCCTCAGAGATACCAGTGAGGTTTACTCACCAACTTTCATCAGTCTGGGTCACACAAGTCTTAAAAGTGCCCTTTATTACTTGCATATGCTTGATGGCAAAGCTCATCTCTCAAAAGTCCTTTACCTTTCCTCGCATCACATTTCCTTCCTTGTGCATGTTGCTTTGGTGATGTTTCTGAGAGAATCAGGTCACTGAAACTGTTAATGAGATTTAACTGAAGAGGCAGAACCTAGGTTTAGCCAAAATTCAGGGTGGTTTTAGACTAAGCCAAAGCTGTGAACAATGAGTTGAGACCTACAATTCAGAGTTATTGCAGTTCTTTTAATCCTGGCTCTTGTCCAGCTCACTCCTTAACCCAAACACTAGAAAATATGCTTCTTAGCCATCCTCAGTGGCTCTTTAATGTACTGTGGATAAATTTCTTCTGCAGTTTCTCTGGAGTGGCAGGAGACAAGCCACTCTGCCACTGTAACATCACTGCACTAAGGGTCCCTGAAGGGCAGCTTCAGTCTTTCATATGTCATATCAGAATCAAATACTGAGAAACCCTGAGGACAAAGTTTTAGCTTGAGATTTTTTATACAGTCAAGATCAGAAAGGAAATTAGTGACCATGTCAACGATGAGAGATATTTTTCCAGACTCTCGTTTCTCAGCTCTAAACGTGATACATACAAACAAAACCCATGTTTTTGTTCTACATATAAAAAATAAAATTATAAAAAAGTTGGTTCAAAGTCATGGTCAATACATGGTCAGTGAATGAAAGTATTAATCAGTAAAATTAAATAAAACATAGTAGAACATCTTTAATATAGACAATGCTTTATAATTTATAGACACAGTAGGCACAGCATTTATAATAAATGTAAATATGTAGAAGTATGTATGGTGTGAATAGGAGAAAAATAGGTGGAAGAAACAACCCTAGAAGTTATTTATTAAAGACATATGATACACTAAAACTTAAAAGGTTAAAAGAACTGTTCATTCTAAGGACCTATAAAAGGTATTAACATGTACAAAACCCAAGAATATGAAATTAGTTACTCTTACTTTAAAGGAGAATTTTCCAAAGGCTGGGATGCTTGTGATTGATGTTGGAAAAGCATAGTTCTGCTTATTTTTTGATCCATTCAGCTGTACTTTGTGTACTGGTTTGTAACCTTGTGGATTCAGACAGATGTGATGTCACCTCTCACTGCTCTCATCCAGCCTGTCTCTGCTGCAGTGAAGTTAAACCACTGGAAAAGAGCACTCAGGAGCACAGAAGAGTGCCTTAATTGAAAAGAGGTACATTTTTCAGTTGAACATTCCTGCCGTTTGGAACAGAAGACAAAAGACAGCTTGCAAAGACCTATTAGTAAGCTCCTTGGGGATGTTTTCTTCTTATATATTTTGTGTGATTTTACTGATTTATAGATAACTGATTTGCCTTGAGAGACACCTGTGTAACACTCGGATTCACCTCTAGGGCCAGGTTTGGTAAACACCTTGCATCATTGTTCCTGATGAAGTACATGACATACCGAAGATACAGATTTCAAAGCAGCTGCATTACTTAAGACTCTGTGTATCAAAGCTAATCTTATCAGTAAAAAAAAAAAAATCATATGAGATTTGTCAGCATCGGGAAAGACGTTAGGTGGCTACTTTGCAGAATTTGGGCACACATAGGCCTTTGAAATTCTGCAGTACTCACTGGAAGATATGACTAGTTTTAGCACATGGGAAGATGCCACTGGCAAAACCTATAGTGATGTAAATCACTCATTTAGATGACAAGTATGTTCTCTTAATTATAAACAAATTTTCTATAAAATCTTTTATTTCTTTTTAAGCTTCAGATTGAAAGAAAAATTCTGAAATGGAAAAGAGGTATGTAGATCTCTTCCACAAAGATGACTGGGACCTGGGTTTTGTTAAGTCACAGTTGCCCTTAGAATCTGACTCTCTGAATAGTTTAGTAGGAATAAGCTTTAATTTTAGTTGCAAGTTAGACAGCTTTTATATCTCTGAGCAGCATTCAGAGGGACACTGTAACAGGCTCTAAAATACCATGGACCTCCAACAGCCTAGTTTCCAATGGTCATCACATTACTTCTTTCATAAGGTCAAACTTTACAACCCAGCCACTACCTCTAGAGTTATTATATCCATTTCATCCTTCCTGTACATGAATATGAGACCTACTTTTGCAGAATTACAGTTTGGAAAAATAGACCATGTGAAATGTAACTTCTTAAAATGCCACAAAAATATACTGTTACATGTGGGCAGAAATCAATGACAACTACAAATATTAAAAAGAAAAAACAGAGTGGAAATAAATAAAAAACAATCTAACTGTTGAGAGAGGAAAGCAATTATGACTAAAGCTAAAATAAAAAGAAACAGTATTATTAACTACTGGAGGAGAAATAGTCTAGCATTCTGAAAATTAATTTTTTTCCTGTCATTCCATAGTGAAAATCAAAACCAAAAATAAATAGCAGAACTATGTTGTAATAAGAGGTTAAGGAATACATGTTAATTGGTTGCATGGGACATAACCTTTTGAATCTTACTGTGCTCCAAATTCACCTACAATGTTTTATACCTGTGGGGGGGAAAAAATCTTTTGTCCTTTTTTCCTCACAGCTAACAGTAAGGAATTCAGGGGAGCTGCCTGCCCACACGTGATGAAAGGCTCTGTGACTCACCATGGTGAAAAAGTATGACAAAGTCAAAAGGAAAAGAATCAAGTAGGTTATATTGATTCAAGGTGGTCTGGTAAAACTAGTTGAATATGTGTAAGAGAAATTGCAGGTGGAGGAAATAAGGGCAAGGATAGGAAACCTGGTGGGGTTAGAAAGGGTGGATCCGCAGGCAAGTCTCAAAATTTTCACAGTATTTCTCATCTGAAATATTCTGACTATCAGAATTGCCAGATCTTTATAGAGTTCCATCATTCCTTGGACCCTGCAGTCTGGCAGGGTGCAGTCCTGGCTGTCTGTGAAAACCTCTGCTCCTCCACCCCGATCGGTGTCCGGGCTCGGAGGGTCCCAGCCCTCGCAGGAGGATCTCGCTGAGCAAGGATGGGGTGTATGTTACTGGGTGTGCACACTGGAGGGTGCTAGTATTTAGAGAAGAGGAAACTAATTGTGATGGGGTCTTCCTGCAGGCAGAGATCGAAATGGAAGGTCTGAGGTTCTGTCATCTAGTTGCTGTCAGAGAACAAGCTGTGACTGTGTGTCCCTACCCTGACTTTGCTGATCACCCAAGCCTGATAAACTTTAAGTAATTTTTTAATGCTTACTCAAAAATTTGGGGTCAGGTTATGATTTGCATTGTTTATATTACATGTGCTTAATGTACCTATATGCAAGCCTGTACTTATGTGATTTTCCTATTAGTGTATTTGTCCTTGTTTATATGTGTATTTATTTGTTTTCCTCAGGCTATTTTGAATGTCACTCAGAGTTAAAGATGATGTATGGCACATTCCAAAGATATGTAATAAAAGACAATACAGCATATTTCTTCCATGCCATTCTGGCTTACATAAGAAAATATACAAAACAAATAGTAAACAAGGAGTCATTTGGATTTAGATTATGCATGAATAATAATATGCAGCTTCATCTCAGATATAAACAAAAAAAAACAGGTTTGACTGCTAATGGGCTTAGGAAATATTTTTCTTTTTCAAAGGAAATTACTCAATGTAATAAAAACATGCTTTTTAAAATAAATGGATTAATTTACCTTTTGTTTCAAGACAGATAAATAATCATAAATACTGTACTTAGACCTAAAGGAGGTATAATTTTTTCACATGTATTTGGTGATAGAGTTTGACCTTGGCTTTATGACACTCATTTCTCTTTTCTTTAAAAACTCTTTCTGGATTTTATGGCTGCTTCTTTACCTGCAGTCCTGCAGTTCTGCTGGTCACTGCATCTGATTCAAAGCATATCAGTGGGAAAACTCTTATTGGCTTCACTGGACTCTTATATCAGGCTCTGTAGATTAATTTGATCCTTTTGCCTGTAAAGTTTATTGCAAAACTTCTACAGACTTCAGTGTCTCTTCTGGCCAGGACTTTTGTGTATCATTATGTGCCTACAGTCACAGCTCATTTTTTCATTGACTTCTCCAAGTCAGAAAGTTTTTCCCACACGATGATGATTTTTAAAAAGATGCAATTTCAAAAAGGTTGAGGAGTTGTTTACTTTTTTATGCACCAGTAACATATAATTGCTTCCCAACTGTATGTTTTTAACCTTAATACCAGAGGATAAGAAAATAAATAGCATTATATTTACGTTTCAGATTCAGTTTAAGTGTGTGAGTATAGAAAGAGAAATTTTTCCTTTAGGTTACGTGAATAAAGCTCCATAAGTCTTTGCAGGATTGAGCTTTTAATTTGTAAGCCTGATCTGGCTGCACGAACAATTGTAATAAAGTTTAATGAACATTATTAAAAGTTTATATGCAGGCAAATAGGGTTGCACATTTGGAGTAGTCATTACTAGCCTCCAAAAGAGAAGTGGCTTGAGGTAGCTCCAATTTTCCGTTCACAGAAATAGGGGCATCAGGACAGTAAGGGGGAGAATAGGATCCCCTCATCTTCCAAACAAAACACAACAGTATTGTGGGATCTTTAATGGGAACCAGAAGTGCTTCTTTTGCAAAGTAAAATAAGAAAGAGCACTTCCATAAAATATTACTTCAAGTTTATACCTGAAGCACAGTACATGTGCTGTAATGTTCCAATTCAGTAGTTTCAGAGTGCAGATGGAGAGCTCCGGCCAGTCATCCCTGAGGAACCAGCCCTGTCACACCATGTGCAGTAAGAAGGGACACAAACAACACACAGTTCCCTGGTTTGCACTAAGCCATGTCATGGAACTGTTTCCCAATCACTAATTTTGCTGCCTCGATTGAGAAAATATTACAAATACCAGTAAAAGACTTTCACTGAAGGAAACTTAATGATACAAAAACTGCTTAGCTTCCCCCCTTCATTGCTTTGGCTTATCTTTATCATACATAAGCTGCAACAAAATCCTGCTGTAAGATTTGCTGAGCAGAAGGTAGCACAACTCGGGTGGTTATTCCTGTGAACTGGGTTCTACACCTGTAGCTTAAAACCGAATGTCTGAGAGGGTCTGACCTGGAAGAGATAATCATGTCAATAAATTGATTTTTTGAAAAATCTCATTGGTTCCAAGAGAGGTTAGTCCTGCAAATGAAGTTACTCATGTACTTAACTCTTTGCCGGATCAGGTGTTGTAAACTCTCTGGGGGAGGACCCGTGTTTTTTTTTTATTTGTCTGTAAAGTGCCATGTATACCTATGGCACTGTATAAATAAATAATAATAATAGAAACAATAAAAACCATCTAGGGATTAACCAGGCCTTTTAAAGAGGCCAAATGTTCTTCACATAAATCTTGGATCTAATTTGAGCTCTAATAAGCTCCATTTCCTGCTTTTCCAATATTTTTAAGCCGCGTTGCAATAGCTATCTTTTTTTTTTTTTAACAGGTGTTTTAAGAGGGCCCTAAGGCAAGTATCTAATCAACCTAATGGAATTTTCCATGCAGTTAAGTGTTTTATTCAGCTCAAAACATTGTCTTTGATTAGACTTACCACCTTCCCTTTTGCCCTTTTACATTATTTTGGCAGGCTCTGCAGGTGGAAAAGCTCCATCTCCACTGCAGCTCCATGATGTGTGAAATAGCCTCTCTGTGCGTGCCTGCTTGGATGCCTTTGAGCTAAAGGAGAAAACTTCGGAGCCAGCCCTACAGTCCCAGTCCAGCTTTGGATCTGCCTGTGCTCCGTTCTGGCCCCATGACAGCCCTTTGTACAAGGTACTCAGGTCAGCTTTTAATGAGGGAACTTGTATCCTGCGAGTGACCCCGTGGTACGGGGTGTGATCCAGGCTAACTATCCCGCAGTATCTGCCTGGAGTCTGGGATAGGCTTTGTTGAACCCTGGTTGCTGTGCTTGTGCTGAGTCTGTACTGGATTAATTAAAGCTGGCTCATGTATGCCTGTGAGAACTACAGTCCTCTTAGATGGCAGTGTAGCTTTTTCTGTAGAATGTGGCCAGCTCAGGTGCTTTAAACAAATTCTTTTAGCCTTTCAACCTTTTTTTTCCCCTTGGTTTTCTAGAATGAAAATCGGTTTAGATCATATGAGGGTGTAACTTATTACATTATGCTTAATATTTTCCCACCTCATGAGGTGTTGTGAGGATTTTTAAAGTAATATTTATACAGCATTTTGAAGATAAAAAGCATCGCATAAGTGATAATTATTATCTACATTTATTTTCATGCCTCAGTTGAAACATCTTTTTCTCTTTGTCTAAGATACTTAATTTTTCTTCTGCCTTTTTTTTTTTTTTAATTACTATGTTATTTAACTTCAGATGAGATTTTGGGGTATAATTTTGGAGAAGAAAACTGCTGTACAGATTATATTGTACTGTGTCAGATAGTTCTTCTCTTTTTTGTTTTTCATCCCATGATGAACTGATGCTTTCACCAATCCAATCTGCAACCAGAGGTTTATTCATGCCAGAACAGAAGAATAGTTTGATTGTTCAGGAAATCAGCCAAGACTCAGAAGGCCTAGATTTTCTCCATTCTGATGCAGGTTTCTTGTTTGACATTGGAAAAATCACTTAATTTCTTCATGTCTCAGCTGGCCATCTGCAAAGCAGAAATGGTGCTTCCCTACTGTGTACTTGGGTTGTAATATTACTTTTCTATATGAGGCAGTGCTCATAAGGGTGATAGAAGAACCAATATACTTCAAAAGGCATTGTTAATCTCCTGTGTGCAGATCACTCATAGGATCCAGTGACCTGCAAAATGGATATGGGGCCTGTATTTCAGAAATACATACTAATTTAACTCTCAATTAACTATTAATTTGTTATTAATAATATTGTGTTTGTATTTATATTGTATTTATTATTAATATATTTATTCATTAAAGAAGACAGCTTCTGTCGTCTTTGGAAAGAATTGGTAAACAACCTTTTCAAGATAATTAATAGGCATATCTCCATGGTCCCTGTCAGTGTCTGCTTTCAAAAAAGAATATATATACAGTGCTTAGAGCTTGGCCCCCAGAAAAACTATCATGACGTTGTTAGTGTGAATATTCCTTTGGAAACATACTTCTATGATTTTGTGTCAGAAGTTGTTTCATTCTGTTACGTGGAGACCATTTCTCCTTGCTATGTTATGCAAAGGTATATCTTCATCTGTCTCTGACATGTGATATTGGTTGCTATGATGGGCCATATATTGGTAATTAGATATGGAAACATGCATGTCCATCCTCATTTCTAGGAGGAGGTTGTTACATTCAATCTGTTCCCTACTATACGTGGTAGGGAGGAAATATGAAGTTATTCTATAACATATGATCAGGCAAAAGCTTCTAAACGTAAACAGTCATGATTTTTTAGTTTCTTGATCAACATGCAATGCTGAAAATGAGGGTAACGTAGAGATAAAAAATTATCATATTTTAATTTAATTCAGTTATGCTTCTCAAATAGTTCCTCTATCCCAGTGGGAATGATCCATGGCAAGATAATGTTACTTAATAGTTTTATTTCTAAAATGCACCTCCTTTTCTCTGTGCATGCAAGTGCTTTACAGCTTCAATAAAAACCATTGTGAAACAGACACTAAAACATTATCCTAAGAATCATTTCGCTTCTCGCCTTAAATGTAGCCATTAAAGTAGTAAAAGGAGGTATACTACACAAGTAAAAATGAAAAACAGAGAAGTTTGTATGTGGGGATAACAGATCATTCTAATCATGTTGAAGTTTCTATCAGTTGCAGTTTCACTGTCTTGAAATTGTACTGGGTAGACTCAGAATCAAATTTCCCCCTTGAAATGGAGTTGGTTGCTTGAGGAGCCAGACATATTCTGAGTGTATTCCTTTGGAATAATGAAGTTATAACCTGTGAAAGGCTGTGAACTCTTTATACTTTGGCAGCTGTTAAAGTTCAAAAAAATTTAATTGATTATTATTGGAAGCTGATCCCATAATGTCCAGTTCTGATGATCTTCCCCTGTACATCCAATGTACAGGGAAATGTGTGCTTCAACATAGTCAAAGGAATTTCCTTATGTAAAGGAAGGAATTCTTTGTAATTTTTTCAATTGACCTTGCATTTCTAGTGAATATAGGAGATGTAAAGGAGTAATAGAATGTTTTTTCTTCTCATGACCCATTCGCATTCAGAATCTAAACTGCTCTCTTCTAAAACCAGGTTAGCTCTAGGTTGTTTGTTGAGCTTATTCTAGAATAACATCTCCACAGATAATATGTGGTTGTATGTTATTGCCCTAACATGAGATACTTGTCACTTTAACATTTCTTTAGAGGTGTCCCATCTCATTCACAGTATTAATAAGACAGGTTTTGAAGGTTTTATTAATATTCTTTTAGAGGCTGGTACATGTTTCCTGTCTTTCCTGACTTTTCACTGTGGCTGGTACTTGATTGTCTCCCTATTCTTTTTTTAGATTTAGATTCTATTAAAAAGGCCAGTAGTATGGCAGTAGATCTGCACATGAAGTAGTGTTCTCTTAGCTGATGGTAGCACTGACTCCTTACAGAAGCTTGTTTTCTGTAACTTATGTACTATTTGTGATACAAAGAACAGAGTATTTTATTGTAGTTTCCTACCTGCTGACTTGTAACAAATGTAATTAAGTTGCCTAAAGACTTGCTTTTCAACTGAAGCTTCTACAGAGCTGCCAAAGGTGAAAATGCCTCAAAAATTAATTTGTTTGCCTGTCACAGCGTGTGGTGATGTAGGAATCATAAGACAGTACCATGAATTCCTGAGTGAGAAAAAGTAGGTAGTTCCCACCTAAAATTCTTTTGCTTAAAAATTAAGCTAAAAATAGTAATGGAAACACACTAAGAAATAGTCAAACCTGAGATGTTGAACAGAGCCCCCATTACCTTAATTTTAATTGTAGACTTGGAAGTTATTAAACTTTCAGAAAAGATACCTAGGAATAAAAAAACAGGGCAGTAAAATATCAGTATTACATAACCAAGCATGTACTTACTAAACATAGGAGTAATTGTTATCATACCAGGTAGATCTTGGAGTTCAGGGGTTGTGTGTAACTCTGGATGGTTGGCAGGAGACAAGATGTCAGGAAGTTATTTCCTAGAGGTTAATAACCTTGTGGTTAAGTGGCTCCATTTGAGTACATTGATAAGTGTTTTGATGAGTTTGCCATCCATGAGCCCAGAGCAGGCCCATGGAGCCCCTGAGAAACCCCACTTTGGGCTGAGAGCAAGCTGGAGTCATGAATCCACTGCAGAATCATTTTGGTCACAGAAGTCCTAGGAGTTGTCTGTGGTTACTGCCTGGAATGGTACCTCACTAGAACACTTTCCTATTGTAAAAATCTTCACACATAACCCTAGATTTGTTTTCTCCCCTTCACTGGTGGAAGTCTTCCATTATCTTCCACTCTGTTTTCATCTTGGCATCTTTTTCATTACAGAAATGCACTCTGTTCAAACAATTCAAGTCAAGTTCTCCAGAAGATTAAAGATGTTTGAAAGCAAACCCCAAATCTGCATCTAAACTTTGCAGTTCTTAAAGAGAATAAAACCAAAATGCACGGGTAACTTGTTGGCTCAGTAGTATAATTAGCAACCTTCTAGCTGAGTTCAGCCGAGCAGATTTGCATCCCAAACATCAATAGCTGCAGCCACCGGCAAGGTTTGAAATAAGAAGCGGGATGTGAATCCTACATTATCAATTTCTGTTGAAAAGTGAATTTAACTTTTCAAAGCATTTTCTGCTTACATTTTATTTTTCTTACCGTCCCAACTAAATTTATCTTTCCTAAAACAATCTGAGAATTTAAATGAGTTTCCTGTCCATGCACATTTGTAATTTTTTGTACCACTCATTTCTTTTTTGATAGCACATTGTTTTATTCTTTCAGTCTTAAAAAAAAAAAAAAAGAGAGAGAGAGAAAAGAAAAACCTGCCACAAAAGTGAAATTTTTTTTTTTATTGCATTTCATTTTAAGTCGTCTTTTTAAAGATCTGTCATTTATACAATGACAAGAAAACTTTCTAAATTGGAACTAATTTATGAATTCCTTCTTTTTGGCATAATGTCACTTTGCAAGTTAAAATGATAATGACTGGAAAGATCAAATATGTTTATCTAAAAAAAGAAGAGGGGTTTTAAGAGTTTGCGCTCATTAGAAATCTTTGCAAAGTCTGTACACAGCAGGCATTATAGATTTTTTGAGTCCAAAAATCCCTTAGGTTAAAAAAAGCTGTAGCTGAGAATGGTAGAGTTTGAAGAGAGCCCAGAATCCCTTTGTATAACAGCTACAGATGGATGAAATAGCTGGTTTTCGTGTATATGATTGTTAGAATGAAGCTTGATTTTGTCACCAAACCAATCCTTCATACTCCATATATGTGAGTGGATTCTTCCTACTCACCCTTCCATTCATGTGCAATCCTGCAGTGGCACAGATATCCACAAACCAGAGTGGCATCGGCACCGAGGGGCACAACTGAGTCTTTGCAACTGATAAAGTACAATTCTGTGTTGATTTTTAGTAACTTCTCCTTTGTGACAGAGTGATTTAGGAATCTGCATCCAAATGGCTACAGTGGAACTTTGGTACACGGGAAAACTTTCTGACCTCTGTCTTTTCATTATACGGATTTTGATGCGAAGGAAACAACTAAGCTGTAGCAAATGAAGTAGAATTAATACCATTATGCTCACAATATGCCCACTGCCTGGGGGCACTGCTGTCGACTGATCTAATAATACCAGAATCGCATCCTCACACCGTTGTAAAATGCATCCATATGTTTCTTATCAAGACCACTGGTGGCACAAGTCCTTGATCCGGGCAAGTAACAGTCTTTAAAGCTGTAGAGAAGAAAAGTTTCATTTGGTGCTGTTGCTGTGCCTTGTATTGTTGCTTCCTCTTACACTTCTGAATTTGTTGTTCCTATCAGTAATGTTGGCATGTCACCATCTGTTCTCTCCTCCAAGATGTCAGTTTGTGTCTTTATCCTGTGCTTTAATCTCTTGTGATGTGCTCTTCACCAATGAAGTGTTTAAAAGTAGTGTGAAGAAGGTATTAGTCTATGATATAAAAAGGAAGAAATCTGTTTCCCCCACTCATTTTTTCAGTGAAAGTGTAAGGATTTTTTTAAGCAAGTACTTCCAAATAATTATGAAAGAATTTTGAAAATACTACAAAAAATGTCATATGAGATTTTCTAATGCTTTGTCTAGGCACACCGGAGTCAGTGCAGATTTCAGACTGCAAGTGAATAAGGAAGCAATTTCTGCCTTATATTACCAAAAATAGATGGGCTCATAGTTTCACCTTAATCTCATTTTCCCTGTAGCTTTCACACTAAAAAAAAATTCTTTTAGTACCTGATGCAAAAGCATCCAAAGATTAGAAACAAAAATAGAAATACAAATAAGATAAAAAATATTCAGACAACATTTTTTTATCTTTAAATTACTCTAAGGATTGTTTTCTCCTTTGAGATTATGAAGGAAGTTCCTATCCAGGGTTTTCCTTTGACACCATGTGCAGCTGAACAGTGTGTCACTGAAGGAGGTGTCACAGTTGAGTGGTGATCTCTGAATGTCTGTCTTATTCTCAGAAGTTTCCACTGTTGTGCCCTGATTGTGCTAATTTTTTTTTTTACTAAACACGACTTTTAAGAATCCGTTGTTTCAGAAATGCTGAAAAAAAAATTAGTGAATTAGTATATTAGTCATGATATAACCCAGAGACAATCAGTATACTTTGTCTTTTTTGTCTCTAGAATAATTGGAGGGTTTTTTTCATCCTTTATATGCAAAATTTCTAAGGCATTCCAGAATGATATGTGACAAAAGCCCTCCTGTACATGCTGTACTCATCCTGATACTCCTGAAACATAGGATTCAATGCCATTCTCCATTTTATACTCAGTGTCTTGAAGATGAAAGCATAAATAAGAAGACTACAATTAGTTAATGTGCCCATGAGCTGTTATACAAAGCCTCAAATCTCTAGTGAAATATGAAAAGTGAACACAAGAGCAGGTGCTGCAGCTGCTGGCATAAAAAAAGAGGTTTCATTGCTGTCACATATTTGAAGCACAAGAATATGGGAGTGTCTATGATCAACATCATATTAAAAGCCTTTTCAAAGAAAATAAGTGATCCCAAACTGTTTGGATGCTATCCAGATTTCTTTGGAAGCGCTCTAATATGAGAATATTTGAAAGCAAATCTCTAGACAAAGATTTAATGTTTATCTTTTTTCTGAGATCAGAAATTTATCTTTCCACTTTACAGTGCTCAAAAGACTTATGGATGTGGCACTTGGAATATAGTTTAGTCTTGAACATGGTGGTGCTGGATTAGTAGTTGGACTCAATCATCTTTGAGGTCTTTTACAACCTTAATAAGTTTATGTTTAGCTGTCACATGTATAGGATTGTGTTCTTGACTTATGTTCTTTATTTCAAAGATAATTTGAGAACGGTTGAAGTACATTGAGGTGGATGCTATTAAGGATCCAAAGTGTTTGTGCAACACATTTGGAAATCTTTTCATGAAACAGAGAGACTGTAAAAGATGATTATAGAAAATATTCCTGAACTAGATTGGGTCAGTTCATTATCTGTAGATGTGGGTAAAGATGTCCTTGAAGTTGTATATTTAAAACTTTTTAAGTTATTTACAGATGATGGTGGGACAGCATTTAGCTTTTTAATGAAGTCCAACAAACCTCTCTATACCAGAGATAAATTTTTACTAATCTTTCCTACTTTTTTTTAATCTATTAAGCTAATTAACAATATGACATATAGGACAGTGAAAATTCAGTTCCAGCTCCTCTTTGAGAACCGAATCCTGTTCCCTTTCCTTTCTGCCTCTCCATTTAGAGAGAACTTTATTTAAGAGCATTATTTAAAAGACAGTACAGTATTAAATAGCTTGTGCTATTACTGCAAGCATTACATTTGTAGAGGCATGACAGGGTGTAAAAAGAATTAGTTCGTGGTTGGTTCTCCTTCTATACTTGTAAGAAGGAAATGAGGTAGAAAAATTGTGACAGTTTTCTAGGAAGATTATCTTGGTGGTGTTTTTCTGGGTTTTAAAAGGAGGAGGAAGACTGATAGAAATCTGAAGTCTTGAACAGTTACTTCTTGCTACAAAAATCATCTTCATATATTATATTTCCTTCATAGAAATTCCAGTATCTGACTACAAGTGGGGTCACAAGATAAAGGTTTTCCTGAAGACATACTTGGATATCCCTTGATGTGAATGTTGAGGTATTACAGTGGTGTCAGGGCAGAATCACACTGATGTGTCTGAGAAAATGGATTTGGCCAATTATTTTCTTTAGATACATGAATAGAAACTTCAGTGAAAGTTTTAGAATTCTTCAGTGTTATGACCAGTTCTTTTATTCTATCAGGCAAGTGTTAAAACCAGTAATTTCGGAATGTTCTGCCCCCAACTTGCAATATTGACATTATATTGTGGTATTGGCATATCATAGTATTGTAATGCTGACCATTAGAGAGGTTTTACCTCTCTCTCTCTTTTGTTTGAGATTTCTATTTATCTTGACAAATCTTTGAGTATGGACACCTCTGGATATTATTTTAATATGAATTCTTCAGATTTAGCATGAGTACAATTTATTTCTGCAGTACCATTGTGCCAACAATGGTCAAGTGCTGATTTGAATGGATTTCCAAAGAAAACTCTGCCAAAGTCATTTATGTTTGGTGCAGTTATAATAATTGCAATGGAACGCCCAGTGGAATCACACAGCAGGTTAGAGTTTAAAGACAGTCAGGCTGCCAAACCCTAGTGCTTAACAGCATAATTTTTAATATTATTTCTCTACTGTTCCTTTTTGCTTTTAAGAAATGTGGCTTAACAAAATTCCATCATAGGCTGGAAGGTTTGTGAAGACAGAAGGTAGTTAGCAAATGGAATTATGTGCAGAAAGGCTTTAATCCCTGCAGCCCTTATATAAGAACATCTGCTTGAATTACAGTCCATACATAAATTGTGTGTGTGCTTGTTTTTGTCACAGATCCTTCCCCTCCAACCTCTGCTCCCCACATCTTATATGATACACTGCAAAAAAAAAAAAAAATCCAAAACAAAACAAAAGCTAATTAGTACTTCCAGCCCCCCCATTAGTGAAACTTGATATGTTTACTAAAAAAATAATTACGACATTCCATTCATAAATCTTAAGCAATGTCAGCATTATACTGATGGAATTATGATGTCCCAGTACAAATTGTCTGACCTGCTTTATGTTCCCCAGCACATAATTAAGGTGGCGGTGTGTTAAAGGAAGTAATTTTGTTCAAAGCTTTGGCACCAGCCGTGCAATGTCTTTTGCTCATGTTACTAACAGTTACCAGTCAATGTCGGGAGCTGCACCATGTTTGACTCTGAGATTAGACATATTCTTGTAGCTCTGAGCACAAGGCTTTGAGCAACACATGCAAAATTTAAAATAATGTTCTGCGTAGTGACTTTGTCAGGATTTGGGTTTTGCTCTCTTGAGGATTTGCATGAGGAAATAAATTAATGAATGATGACAAGAAAAGCTTAAAAACAACAAGCTTTAAATTTTTTTCGCAGGTAGTTTGAAACATAACTTGTTTCCTTTCTTTGCAGTCTTTGAACTTTCTTGCTCTTTTCTTTGAAGATAAAAACTTGAACAGGGTCTCTTACAGGCTTTTGAAACTTGTTAGCAAACTGAATTTTATTGTCACAGTGCATCTTCTGAATATGGATACCAGAGGACTACAGCAGTGTACATTTCGGGAGAGAATGCCAGTGGCAATATCAGATCCCCATCCTACAAACAGCAAAGACTGTGTGCCTCACTGAAGTTCTGAAGTAATCACGCTGACACTGAGAATCCCAAAGTTCCTTTCCAGTTCAGTCATACAAATGTCTTCCTCACCATTTGCAGTCACTGACCACGTCTCCAAGCCTGTTGACTGTAACTTGGCTCTGAGCCTTTCTTGTGTATTCTGCAGTGACTTCCAGGAACAACTCAGATTTGCAAAATTTCCTTACAGCTTAGATTGTAGGATTTGGTTGAGCATAAAAAGGTCAAAAAAAAATGCATAGTTACTAACAAGGTAAATGTGATTAAATGCACTCAGGCTTGGGCAGATAACAGGGAAGTTGTTACTGTTACTTTAGTATAGGATTTGAAATACCCAATGCTTTGAACACTGTGAAAAAACTTCTGACTTATTTATTCTTTTTGAGATGTCAAAGGAAATTATATCTATGATGAGTAATTGTAGAATCAGCAAAATAGCTGCACTGTGTAGGATTAATAATAATGATTTGATAAGGCTTATTATAAACTGCAGTTGGTTTGTTGCTGAGGAAAAAACAAAAACTTTTGGTTTAAAATTTTCATAATTTTACATAGGTTATGTATTTAGAGAGCTATGAATACTATTTCTGTTTATAAGTCAAAAATACAGGGACTCCAATTCCTCCTTCAGTTAGTACATGGTATAATGTTTACATTTGTCAAAAGCAAGAAATAGTCAGCTCTGTGTCTGGAAGCCTGTGCTCATATTTGTGCTTGGCTGAAACTTTCCCCTTACAGTCAGGAGAACCTTTAACCCAGGATTAGTTTTAATTTGTCTTTCCACCTAGTTACATGGCCTGAATGTATACACTCCCATGTCATCATTTATATTGAGCCTGCCATATTTTTACATAACGTTCTAAGATTTCAGTAAAGCTTGTAAGATATATTTTGATATCATTGGACCTTCAACACAGTCAAAATAGACTAATAACCCAAAATATACATTTTAAAGCAATTTCCCTGCTGTAAGATGGTACAACACTGGCCTTTCTGCTCAGTTCTCTAAATGAAAACACACTGAGTAAAAGATCATAGAGATTCCTTGAAACTTGTATTGTTCATTTAGTCAATATGAATGATACAGGCATTTAATTTCATCATGCTTTTCTGCTGTTGATTCAAACCTCCTCCAGCTTAGGCTCCTAAATAAATTGAACACATCTAAACATATACAAATGAATTATTGAAAATTGTGGATTTTATTCTTCTTATACCAATGCCAACCTGGTTTTTTAAGTCTGTTGTTTCTGAGGTCTGAGAAATATGTCATTGGACAGATTGTCTTGTGAGGCCAAAATTAGCTGCTACTCTTTCCTGTAAAATATTAATTGCTGAATAATTTCCATGCAAATACACTAGCAATTAATAATTGCATTGCAATGACTTGGCTGTTTATAGCCTGTAAATTGAAGCATTAGGTGTATGTAAATATCTTGACTACAGTGGGAAATGGAAAGACGCTGCTTAGTAATAAAAGCTGTCTTATTCAATTAGCAGAATGTTACATATCCTGTTTCCTTCTAAACACCATAAGGTCTCCTAAACATTCACAGGATTGGTGTTGACTAAGCAGTCGGTTGCATTGCAGATCACAGGAAGCCTTGTAGTTAAAATTCCCATTTGAAATAAAACAGGACAAAAATTTTACCAAGTGTGAGTAGGGCCGTGGCTGAGCTGTTTGAAAAGCAAAGCAAAGGAGTTGGGGGGAATCGGGAGGACATTTGTTTCTGAGGAAAGTTTTAGAGCTGCTGAAACAATTTGACGAATAGTCTGAGTAGTTGAAATGCTTAATTTTGAAAATATCAAAATCAACTGGTTTGATATTTCAAAATGTTTTAGTTTGTGCATTGTAATGGAAACTGAGGAAGTAAAAGGCCAAGTTCACCGAAGTACCTGGGGACTGTGTCCTCCTACCAAACAAATGCCATGAGATGTCTTGGCTCAAGCATGTCTCAGTCTTCCTGCCTTCCAAGAGTGCCCTCACCCTTCCAGGAGACAATGTGTGCTTTAATTCTTTTCTTGACTGTGTTCCACACTGCGTGGTCATCCTGTGTATCACTGAGCAGAGAAGGAACCATTCTCACATTCGAGTAGTTCAAACATATGGTAGAAAAGTCTGAATTTCTGCCCATGCACTGAGTCCAGCAGAGGCTGAACTAAGGGCTCTGATGTCTCAAGGAACTGTATTACCCCCACAACTTGAGCTATTTTTTGGAGTGTTGAAACATCCTTAGTCCTCACTTTTGTTTGGAGTATTTAAATGATGAAGGGAATGGAGGTAATCATAAGCCATATTTGTAGTGTCATTGGGTAATAATCCTTGAGTATCTAATTACTTTTTTTCCCCTTTTCTTAGTTTCCCCAAATTAAACTTCCGTATGTGAAGATTTTTTTCAAACTTATTTCTGTGTTTTTAACTAGTCATCTGACAAGAAAAAATATTCAGTATTTTCACATTCCTTCCCCAAATGGTTAAATCTTCAAATACCACAATGTAACGAGATTCCGTATTTGGACTGATGGAACTTGCTGGAATGTGCCAAGGATCAGAATTTATCTTTACCTCTATTAGGTTGCTGGCTCAATAGGTGTGAGTAAGCTTAGCTCCATTCATGTCAGTAAGGTGTGCTGTTTTACACTAAGCAGGGGACTGACTCACTATATTTTGACTTGTATCAGGTAAATTACGAATAGGTGTGCTAGTAGGTTTGGGGTTTTCCTCATAAATTTTAGTAAGTCCTTAAATGCTGTTATGCATCTACTTATCTTAAAAAGACAGAACTACTTTCATTGACTCAAATGTCATATTCATAAACGTAAGATAATTAATGCTGTAAGTTTCTGAAAAACTGAGATCTAGGGTTTTAAGTCTGGTATATTTTGAAAAATAATAATATCTGTGCTATATATGTTCTTGTGTAAGTTGTGTCTGTTTGTGTGCCTGTAAAAATCTATATTGTTAAAAAGCATCTTTTCTTTCCACCTCTCAACTGATCAAGAAAAAAAACCTCAAAGTAAAATTATCTTAAATTATATTAGTCTGCATTCAAACAGTGGTATAATCATGTCACTAGTTCCTGTGGGATAAGGAAACAGCTCTAAAAATCTTATTTAACTTTTTTTTTGTATTGTCATCTACAACTGGATAACTGAAGACAGTGAGTCAAAACTGTTGCAGACTTCATAAAAACTGAGGAATTTATGTATGTAACAGATTATTTCATAATACTGTCAATCTGCCATGTCCTCCTATTCTGTATGAAAAAATCTTCCCCATTGCAAAGCACATTGTCACTTTTATGAAAACAGAAAGAGTGCATATTTATTTTCCAAAGTGTTCTTCAGGAGTTTCATAAGGGTACTTCATAAAATCTTTGACTGCGCCCTTTGTCTTTTTTTTCCTCATTATTTCCATCTGCTGAAAAAATATGTGTGAAATACCACTAAATCAGAGTGCCCATGGTGCATCAAGCTGCAAAGAGCAGGCCACACCACTTACATAGTGCTAAGAGTCCAAAATCCTCCTTTTTTCAACCCCATTGCTGATACCATTGTACTCATGCGTGGTTAAGTTTAAATATATATTGTGGTTCAAATTAAGATAAAAATGGGCTTTTCTGAGTCAGAACCTCTTAACTGCTCTTCCAAAGTCCGATATATTCAGAATACTTTGGATTACTTTCAAGGTACTTAAAGGTCAAGCCTTTAAATGCATAGGGAAAACTGTTTTTTATTCAGCCAAAAGCATATAATATGAGACTTTTTTGCACTGAGATAGGCCTGTTAAATTATGTCCTGTTACAAGGTTGCTCAGTTAAAACTCAGGCTCTGATCTCTTTCTGTAATGCAAACAGGGAGTCAGGTTTGCATTTGCAGCCCAGGAAGCCAAACATATCCTGGGCTGCATCCAATGCAGGGTGAGGGAGGAGATTCTTCACTTCTTCTCATGAGACCACAGCTGCAGTGCTGTGCCCAGCTCTGGGGTCCCCAGCATAAGAACAATGTGGACCTCTCAGAGTGAGTCCAGAGGAGGGACATAAAGATGGTCTGAGGGCTGGAACAGCTGCTGTGAAGACAGGCTGAGGGAGTTGGGGTGCTTCAACTTGGGAAAGAGAAGGCTCTGGGGAGACTGGGCCCTTCCTGTGCCTGAAAGGGCTACAAGAGAGCTGGAGAGGGACTTTTCCCGAGGGCATGGAGTGATAGAACAAGGGGGAATGGCTTTAAAATGAGAGTAGGTTTATATTAGATATTACTAAAAAATTCTTCACTGTGAGGGCGGTGAGGCCCTGGCACAAGTTGTGCAGAGAAGCTGTGGATGCCCATCCCTGGAAGTGTCCAAGGCCAGGCTGGATGGAGCTCTGAGCAAACTGGTCTAGTGGAAGGTGTCCCTGCCCATGTCATGAAGTTGGAATGAGATGATCTTTTAGGTTCCTTCCAACACAAACCATGGTATGATTCCATGATTCTGTGATTTAGGTGCATGGAGATGTAAGTTAGTATCTCCAATGATTGTCACAGGAATTAAGCCCTTCTCAAATGTCACTAAATGTGCCTTTTGAGCCTAGATGGTCACGTAATTTTGGATCCCGCCCTCTATAAATCTAGCAAATAAGTTTTCAGTCAGATATGATTTATATGTTTATATGTTTTATATGTTTTTTCAGTAAGATATGTTAGTTATCAGAAGATATTCAAGGCATATATTGTACATTTTTCTTAAGTTACAGTAGATTCCTGGCAGCATATATATAAAAAAAATTAATGAGCCATCAGTCTAATAAAAACAAATGGGGAGCTCCAACTGATCCCAGTTTGAAGTCCTTTGCTGGTATATTTATAATATCCAGGTGGTTTAACAGAAATTGAGAGATTTATACAGAAAATGATTTCACAACTTTTTCCTGTTTGACTCGGCATATTTATGCCTAAGAAGTTAATTTATGTTCTTAACAAGTTTGCACACATACTTTTTTGTATATAAAATGAAATGTCCCTTTTAAGAAATGAAGTCAAGCCTTTACTTTTAGTGCAAATCTTTATTCAACTCAGTTTTGTACTAATTGTAAACATTATGCATATATGTATAAGTCAATTTTGAGATTTTTATGAGAATGACTCCTAGGCAAAATACTATTTTAATTTTTTCTTGTTTTTCACTAATGATTTGATTGTTGTTTTTGACAAATTTTTTTATAAACGTCAACAATACTATGTGACTGAAATAAGCATACTGTTGAAATGAGAATATATCTAGAGGATCATGATGTTACTTTCATAGTGTTTCTTCTGCTTTCACTTGAAGTCAGAAGTCAGGGTATAACACCAGTTTAGTAAGATGTGTTGGGGATGTTGTAAAACAATGCCATATTCATTGTTTGGTTTGTGATGGCTCATGTATGGACATTATTTGAGAAGGCAGAAACAGAATCTCAGTTTCAGCTTTGATACAGATGTGTCCTTGAAAAACACAAATGTCTTGATGCTCAGGACCTGCCTGACATCCAGTTCTGTGTGATTTAGGGGCTTTTTTAACTCTTTCCATGAATCTTGGTGCACCATCTGCTACTGGCTGTTGCCAGCTGCCTTGTGAAAACTGAATCCAGCCAAAGGAGTGCAGGTGGTGGCTTGTGCAGAACCTGTCCATGGTGGCTCTGTTGTGGGGGCCAGGCTTTGAACCAGTGCTCACTTACAGGCAGTTGTGAGCACAGACAGTGTGAGCTGGGAGAACTCGGACTGTGGGCACTTGGCCATGACTCAGTTCCTCTTGGTTTGATTCCTGGATCACCCAGGATCACCCAGTTACACTTTGGTAACTGTGAGCTTTCCAGGAAAGCAGCAGTGTTTTCCTGTCTCTCAGCAGAATTATGGAGATGAGAATCATTTTGTGATAATAAGATGTTTGTTTGCATTCTACTGAGGAACTTAAAAACACTTCATATAGATAACTCAACCTCTTCTTACCTATCATAGGGCAGAAGTTGGTGCTTAAACTTCTCCCCTTTGTGAAAATTTGGTAACAGTTTTGTATGCTGCCTCCTAGCCTTAGTCCATTGAAGCAACACATCAACAGGAGGCCAAGAACAAAAATATGTCACAAATCCATCTGCTTTTAAATCACTAGCATAGGCAAACAGGCAAGATGTGGAGCTTTGTGTAAACCATTAATATTTAGTTTTAAGTAATTCCAGATTAATATATTCTATTGGTTTTTCTGCATATAGGAAGAATCATATTTTTGTGTAACATCATAAAATACAAAGTATCATTTGAATCAGTTTGGAAATGTCACAGACAATCAGCAAGCTGACTCAGTGCTGCTGGTCATTTTCTTCTGATTCCATATTCCAGAAAAACCCAACAGACACAAGCCATGTATTTATGGGAAAATATTAGATGCAGTTCTTTGATCGGTGATTTTGAGGAATGCAGACTAGCTAATTAGCATGGGTCTCTCTCTGACAGAAAAATCTCTAAAACTTGTTGTAGCTCAGTGTGTACCTTTGAAAAGGCGAGTGCTGGCATAAGCATCTTTCAGATGCACTTTCTATACAGGATTGTTCTGAAATGTATAAGCCATGGGAGACTTGCACTGCTCCTGCCTACCTTTGCTCTCAGGATTTGTCAGTGTGGTATTGTCCACAACCACTGACTCTAAGCAGTTTTTGGATAAACTTTAGTCCCATTCCCCCCAGCCCCTTAGGCAGGTGCAGAATTTATATCCAACCTCCTGGCCTTGAGGCAGGAATGCTCCCCAGTGAGTTATCCTGACACTGCAGTACATCCTGCCATGAGTTTTAACATCACTAGAGACAGTTTTTTTCCCCCAAAGGAAATAATGACTTGCAGTAACACAGCTTGTTGTGAGATCTTGTTGGAAATCCAAACATGTGGCAATTTACGAGTGTCAGCAGAATTTTTTAGACTTGTGTGGCAATCCGTGCTGTGCGTTAGATGTTGGAATCTGACCCTTCGGCTCTGCCACAGTGGTGTCCCAGGAAAACCATGGAGAGTTGCCTCTATGCTCTTTCCTATTTACTTTCTTTCCCTAATATACTGCAACATAGTTTACCTATAAAGCAATTTGTGCATGTTTTTTCACAATCCAAAATCCTGCTCAAGGCCTTTGTATTTTATTTGACCAATCAATTTTGATTATTTATTTTTTTTCTTTGTACACTTCATGGTTTCTTTACGGAATTCTTGACTAACTGGATTAGGGTTGTAAAGTAAGAGGCAGAAAATGGTGAAGGCTATAAATTTTTTCTTTCTGACCTCAGTCTTGTAATAATTACTATTTTTTTATAAGAATAGATTTTTTTTTTCCTTCAAAAGATGAAACTCAATTTTAAAATCCAATTTGAATATCTGTGTTCTACCTAATTGGATCTGAAAGCAAGACAGATCTCAAGCTGTTTCATGACAAAACAGTCTTTGCATTCAACCTTGAAAAAGTAAAACAGGGTTTCTGGTTATTCCCATTAAGAACAGCATAAATAAACCTGAGCACACTGCTGTGTAATGTTCAAGTAGAAAATAGTCTTGTTACAGACTGACTTGTCTGAAACTTGGGTTTGGCATGTTTAGCATGTTTTACATCATCAGTTGCTGTTACAGCTGTTGGCACCAGCTTGCAACATGATTGAGAGGTTTTGATGACCTCAGTTTCTGCAGTTTATTAAGTCATCCAAACAAATAAAGAGGTTCTGTCAAGTAGCTTGCTCACAACATATGCCTTACCTGTATATTTTTATGGTCTAGTATAATTGTAATTTGAATTTTAAGTGTCTGTTGGTGAGGCAGGGAGAAGAGAAAGCTCCTGTTCTGTGGCTGAAAGGAAGGAAAGAGACAGGTGCCTTGGCTGCCATCTCTATGAATACACAGTGAAGAAAACAATGATTTTAATAGCTCAAGATTTGGTCATATTGATAAAATAGGCTTGTTTTCATTCTGAAAATCAGTACCAGTCTATTATTATGATTACAGGGATTGAAAAAATTTCATAGAGAAGCAGAAACATGTATGGATTGCATCAACTGCAGGAAACAGTTCGAGAGTAATGTGTTCATCTGAAGGAAGCAGACTGGCTTTGTGAAAGTACATTTCCTTGGGCCAGTGGCATATCCAGTGATTCCTAGTTCTCTGCTAGTACCCAGATGTTTTTTGCAGATAAAACGATATCATTTTAAAAGCAGTTGATTATTTCTTCAGAATTGGAGATTTTCAGAGAGCTTTTTCATCAGTTCTCTGCTGAGATAGTACTGATAGAGTTAGGACACATGATAAATGACAAAACTTGAAAACTCAAAAGCTTTATTTTTTCCAAATAAGATGAAACTCTTTGACTTTCATATGGAAATCCATGTGGTGTGGTGGTAAAACTGATGGTTTGAGCCAGGTTGAAATTAGAGTGAAAACAGCTTTCCCGTTGGTATTTCAAAACATCTGTCAGGAAAGTACACTTTGGCACAGTGGGAAAAAGAGAATACCAAAGCAACATTAAGCAACTCTGGTGATCCCCAAAACCCTATTAAAGCAGAGCTCAGTAAGATTTACCACAGTGGAAAGTCTGTACCCATTTCCATTCCCCCACACGTGTTGCTTGGAAGTGACTCTATGTGGCTGTACCACCCTGGGATGATCCCCTGGGCCTGGCTCTCAGGCCTGGCTCTGCCCTTTGAAGTCAGACAACACTGAAGATTAGACTCAGTGGGTAAGAAAATGTTTGGAGACTAAATGCTCCTATTTTCTTTTTCCTTTGGAAACTGCAACATAGCACATAATGCCTTGTAGGTGCTAGGACCAGCTGATTCTTACATTTTCAGAGGAAAATTACCCAAAGTCAACAACAAGAACTTCCCAAAGCCTCTCAGTATGGCCTCTAACTGTGTATGAGCACTCTGTGGCAGTGCCCCTGCTTAAAGCACACCATGCCATATCTTCTTGGAGAAAGTCCAGCTGACCTGGATTATCTGATGTTGGCCCTAGGAGAGGCTATGGTAAATGTGTCTGCCTGGCAAGTTAAGGTATGACTAGATCCCACAAATATGAGATGCAGCAAAAGCTAACTACATTTTTAGATAAAACCTTGTAATCCCTGTGCCATGCCTCCGAGCCCATCCAAGGACTTTGCATTTGTGTGTGTGTAAATCCAAACAGATGAATAGGCAGTCAGTGACTTTCGGTTTCAGTAGCAGCACTCCAAACACACTGCAGCCTTCAGTGAGACTTGATTAGAACACATTCTAGAGATCACATATGGAAATGCAGATTGCTGCTTTCTTACTGAGCAAAAGGGAGGGTTGGAGTACCCTGAGACAGAAAAAGTTCTATTTACTCTTAAGTTAGGAATTTGCTATGTAGTAGTCAGGACTGTCCTATCACCATCAAGAAAATGCTGGCACGGGCCACTAAAATTACAGTCTGCTTGGCTGGATCTCATTCTGGGGGAGTTTTGCAGTGATGCCAGCAACTCAGAAGTGCATCAGAAGTTGTTTTAAAGTACTGAAAAGCAACGTGTAAACAGTGAGCAAATGCATGAGTAAATAGAGAATGAAGTTGTCATCAGCTGTCCTTATGTGGAAGCAGGAAAATGCGTGTTGTAAAGTGTGGCTAAAAGCAGAACTTTCTTTTATTTGTGGCCTCAGTGAGTACCCAGCTTTCAGAAGTGCAAAGCTGATCATTTTCAAACCCACCCTCACAAAGTTGCCTCAGGAATAACCCTTATGGAAAATGATGAAAAAAAGCAGTCACACTGCTCTTCAAGTCAATATTTTCCTTATGGTTTTAATTCAGGTCCTGGTCAGAAGCTAATGGTATTTATTTTCCTTTGACTTCCACGATCTTTGAATCCAGTCTTTAACATGCACAAATTCATGAAAAGCTGGGGAGCTTGTTTATTCCCAAAGTGAAGCAGTCTTACAGACATTTCTCCTTTTTTTCTAAGGCTGCCCTTTTCTCTTTGGAATAAAGGTGTGGGCAATAGGCCATGCTTCAATGTCTGGGACCATCTGCCAACACAAACAGAAAAAAATTAATTATGAATAGTGTCTTCCCATGCTAAATCATTTATTGTAAAGGAGTTTTTCAGCTTGTTTGTAATGGCTATAGCCTAAGGGTGCACACTGTATAAATTGCCTGATTACAGGATACAGAACACTTCTAAATAGGCCTCAGATGATTAGGAGAGGGGAAAGAAATTAAAAAGGCCATTTTCCTTTAGGTATGCAAATGGATTGCAGAACAATAGACAAAGATATGAAAGACCATGATAAAACATACCCTCTTTTCTTTTACCTTAAATTATGTACTAGGCAAGTAGCAAGCTTCATTACATGTGTCAGCTGAGATGTGAATTGTTTCATAATTGAAACAATGCTGTTGCCAGATAGTGCATGTTAGATTTCAAGATAAACTACCAGTCTTTGTGTCCTCAAGCAATTTGGGGTTTGCTGCCTAAATCTGTCTTAGCAATGGTTACATTCTGACCTTGGTTTAATTTAACTCTGCCTACTTTAGCCTCTTTGAGCTACCTTTTCAAATAGTAAGGGCTAAATTTGCTTTTGTCACACTAGATCCTCCTCTCAAGTCACAGTTACGTGCCTGCATCTCCTGAACAGCCAGTGCCGGTATTTTACTGCCCATTTGAAGGTAGCTGGGTGTGTTTAAACAGCGAGGGGAACAGCAGGAGCTGTCTCCTAGCTGGCTGTCACACTCTCACACATATTTGCATTCCCTCTTTCCCACGTAAACATCTGTGTACACATTCCCTCTTACACACGTACACGTCCGTGTGGGTCAAGCATATCTGCCAATTCCTGTGAGCTTGAATATTTGGGGAGGTACAAATTCATGTTTCCTGACTTGAATATCTTAATAGTCAGCAGCAGCTCCTAGGGAATTGAAAGGTGAGAGATGATAGATAATATTACCTATAAGTATCGCTCTTCAATGACACATAGGGCTCCTTGGAGTCCAAGTGACTACAACAGTTGGTCAGAAGTGGGTGCTTAACAGCTATAACCCTTTGAAAATTACCATCTCGCACCTCCATTCACCCTGAAATGAAGAAAGGTTTTCACAACACGTGGCCAAGTACAGTGGAGGCAGCTAGAAGAAGCTCTCAAGTGCTGACAATAGGACAGTCTGAAGCAAAGCTTACCCCTGCACGTGACTGAAGGGTTGGTTTGACAGCCAAATTGCTGCGTCACCAGTGTGCGGCAGACGGGATGCTGAGATCACCAGATGGGGTTTAAAGATCACAGATTTAAAAATCATAGACTTAAAATTATCACGGATTTTTAAAATTATGAAACTTTTGAATCTTATTAGCCTGCTATATTAAGCGTTTGGGTTTAAGATTTTCTTTAAAAATATGATGTGTCAAAAACAGCAGAGACTAGGACCCTAAGGCTGAATTTTTTGGATAGTCAAAGCTAGAATTCTTCCATCATTAAAAAAGGCCAGGACCTGAATATAAAATTTGAAGCTTGTTCTAGTGTTATCAGATTTGAAAACTACCTACTATTTAAACTGCCTGCATTTTGATGTATTTCTTAGAACAGCACAGGAACAGACAGCAAGTTTGGCCAACGGGAGCTTATGAGAGCTGAACTGTGTGTTACAGTTATGAGGAGCTCAGCTACACAGTGATGTTTTGGTGTGTCTCCCCAAAAAAATCAAAATCAAGATTCAGGAGGTAGTCAGGTCTAAATTTTTTAGATAAATATCTTGTTTTCCATAGGACAAGTATGCAAAGAAGGAAGTGAAAAAATTCTCTGCATATGTGCACTGTACACGTAGGTATGGTGGGCTTTCTGACAGCCCAGTCTGCCCCACGTTCTCAAACCAGTCTTTCTCCAGAGAAGGAATGTACTTGCATGTGCACCTTACATGTAGAGCCCCATCCTCTGATCCAAGTGTTAAGTCCAGGACTGTCCTTCCTCCTATTTGGAATCTCTTGATCGTTCTAATACTTTCCCCTGGTAAGGTCAGGCCATCAGGTCAGCTCATTGCAGTGGCAGTTCTTCTCTCAATCAGATGCAAGGCAGAAAGGAGTGGAGAGGGGGATGGTAAGGAGATTTTTATGATACAGTCATCTGGGGCTTGCAAGAGCTGTAAATTGGGATTTAGAGTGATATCACAGTTCTTTCAATTATTTCACCAAGTAACAAGGGAAACAGCACTTTGAATGTAGTACTAATGAATAAATAATGCACTCAGTTGAGACTGAGAAATATATCCAGTATTTTTTAGTGGGCCTGAAGTTCCATAAATGTGCTGGATCAGATGGAGGAACCACGCAGAGGGATGCACATGATGCCAGTGTGGCCCTGCCACCTGCCCCAGCCAGCAGGGAGGCAAGCACAAGTGTTCCTTCCACACCTTTGCTGTGTGCTTGGGCTCCCCATGCATTGTTACACTTTTTTCACCTAAGGGATGTGAAAAAAA
>NW_016690234.1:4622237-4713771 GCF_001604755.1 Lepidothrix coronata | reverse complement strand
TGTTAGATTAAATATTGTTTGAATCTGTCATTCCTTTTATTTAGCACCCACATACTGCTCACCTCAGGCTTGGGCTTGGTTGTGTCCTGTGAGGTCCTTGGCCTGCTGGAATAAAGCACAGTGTGAGGTCACCAGTCCCTCTGGGGAAGCTCTGACCACTTTCAGTGTTCTGTGACCATGTCCTTGGACTGTTTGATGAACTTTGCATAGACAGTTCTGGTCCATCTGGTTGTCAATCAGCAGTACAGCCACTGCAGTCATATGGAAATTTTCTGGATTAGATGAAATGCTGTCTGGTCCCGTAAAACATCAAAGATGACCAGGGAGCAGAGCAGTTAAAAGTTATCTGTCCTAATAATTTCTCTTTACTTCACTCTGTCCATTTTCCTTTGCAATCCTTTCCAAGCGATCATCCTGTACGGAATTGTGTAGACCTGCTTACAACTGTCCCTTGGTTGCCCAGTGTTTTTCTCTTGTTTCAGTTACAGCAAGAACAAACTATAATTCATTGCCTTGTGCAGCTCCAAATACGCTGTTACTGATTACTTTTCCTAATAATTTGAAAACAGGGTGGAAATCTGTCATGTGCATCTTTACTAATAGAATCTGTAAAGCTGTGATGAACATTTGTGTTGTTTTGGAGGAGGAGTACCTTCCACAACTAGGAGTTTGTGGAATTTCCCCTCCCTGCTTCTATGGATTGTAAATTCTTGATGAGTAACTGAGATCGGGTCACAATGGAATGAAATCTGTGACATATTATTGATTTCTTTTAGAGATTAGGAAATTCATAAGCCATAAATTGCACTTTAAGTTTGGTCCTGTCTGGCAGATCACCTACTGGAATCAGTGAGTCTCTATGGATGCAGTCATTTCAGGATCACTATCATCATTCAGACATGAAAAATTATTTTAAAATGGATATGTAATAGACTTAATTTTTATAAAATGAATATTTGCAGTTAGCATCAACAAATACATTTCATTTCATTTGATGTTTGTGTTTTTCCTCATTCTTAACTATTAGATAGATGAAAAGCTTTGAATCCAGTTTGAAATATGGTATTATATATCCTACGTTAGGTATCTTTGAAATAGCATGTGTGGGTGTTTATGACAGTTTTGAAGATTGATGATTGACAGTCACTCCCATAAAAAGTAGTAATATGAAGAATCACTTGTTTCAAGAATGCTAAGAACATTCTTTACTTTGATTTTTATTCTTTCTTTTATGAAACCTGAAAAATAGTTTTATTTTTTAAGAATAAGAAAATACGAACAAAAAGGCACTCCATTAGGCTAATCTACTACTTTTTTTATATTCTGCCTCCTAAAGTCATACAGAGTGCTTTTTCAGGTTTTGTTTATTGTAAACTCGATCCTACATGATCCTTATTACTCCACAAAACCTTGGAAAGGCAAAGCAACTAGAAAAATCAATGTAAGGAAATTTTGTGAAGCAACCTTTTCCACAATGAGTGTGAAAACCAGAAGAAAATAATATCCTCAGAAGTGAAAAGTAGCTTTGGCTTCTACCCACACTTCACCATTCTTGGGATAAATGTCACAGACTGTTTTGGACTCTAAGGAAGCCACACCACCCGAGCAGCTGCCTGGACAGCCACCTCCTCTGGGAATGCAGCAGCACCTGAGGTAAAGCTCAGCCCTACAGGATTCTCCTCTCCCTTTTTGGTGGTGATGCAACACCCTGTTTCTACTCTGGTCATTATATGTGATAATATATATTGTGGTCGTATTGTTTAGTATTGACTGGAATCTTAAAATGCTTTTTCGTTTATTTAATCTTCATTGGCAACAGTTCCCCTTTCCTCCCTATCCTTGAATTTGTTATTTTTTAGGTTTCAGGTTTGTAGGTAGGAGGGGAATGTATTAAGGATCAAAACAAAAGCTGCTGCTGATGGGTGCTTTAAATTACCTTTGTTATCCATTAGAGGATTTTTACAGGTGAAATGGGTTTTTATCATGACATCTAAATTTCAGTCTGTCTAATGTTTAGACTAAGTCTTTCTGTTTACTCATCAAGTTTCCAGGGGATTCAGCTGGCTTTGATACAAAACAGTCATAAATTTTATCTCATCTATTTCAGGTCACTCTTCACCATAGACAGCTTTTATTAACTAGTCATATAGCCTAGAATTATATAACTAAGAAATTGCCATATAGCTTATTAGAAATGTTAAAATATGTGCTCTAATTTATAAAAATAAGTTCCTTTCTCATGGCCTCTTCTGCCAAGAGGTAGATCTTGTCCATCAGTGCTTCACTTAAATTGCATCACATGACACTGGTGGTACTTACATAGTCTTTGAGGAGTATTGGCTTGTGATACTGCTGGGGTTTTGGCCAGGGACAATTGATTTTTATTTTGTGACTATGAAGCAGAAAGACACCTACCTGCAGACTGTTTCGGCTCAGCATGCTGACAAATCAGATGTTTAGCTGGTGCAAATAAGTATAGCTCCTGCATACTTCCTTACAACAGCTTAGCCTTTAACATACCAGATTTAAAAAAAGAAACAAGTCAGATTCCATGGCTTGAAAACTATTCTTTTCAGGAGTGAATCATATGCATTTAGCAAGTAGTATACTTATAGTATACTATATTTAATACTTATATAAAGAGATAAAGAACTGCATCTAGTTTACAGGAAGGTGGAATAGAAATGAAGGTAAACTTCTAGCTCTGCCTTTGCCCTGCTTAAACTGCAGTTCCTGTTCAACCTCTAAGAGCCTGACTAGAACCTTTACCTTCCTCAGAAAGTGCTTGGATACCTGATGAGAAAAGAAGATCTCTAGGATCACAAAAAAATATAGTTGTCATAAAGATAGGATATTTTCTTGTTGGCTTACAGGGCAGGTAATTTCTCAAATTGTGCATTTGTGCAGAGAAGTAAAAGATCCCCATTGTGTATCTGTGTTTGTTAACTTAATCTTTTCATGTTCAAAATGGTGGGAATGACAGCACTGCAAATAATGTGTTATTTTTAAGGCTTTCTAAGTCCTCTTTCTCAATTGACTTGGACATACATACTTGCTAATTAGGAGGAAAGTCTATGTGGGACTCTTTATGTTAGACAGATTGCAAATAATAAACAGGCTCTGCAGAAGTGAAACATTTCTACTAGTTTTGTGATAAAGCAGTTTCTGCTAGTTTTGTGATGAAGTCTGAAACATTTTATGCTTACTACATGCAGTAAAAAGCAATATATATTTCTAGGCTACCAGTACTTTCTCCCACATTTTGTGAACAGGAGCAAAATACCAGTTTTCACTAGCTCCTGGGTGATAGCTCTGTGTGTTTTATTAGGAAAAATGTGGTAATGTGTTGAAAGATTAATAAATAACTTGTGAAAAACCTTACTTACTGCATACTCTGAATGGCCCATTGTCCTCTCATCATAGTAAGACTTCATCATACTATGAATCACTCAGCAATCCTGAAGCAACCTATCACAGGTAGCATATGCCTTTACATTTCAGAAAAGTGACAAACATGGTATTTTACAGTGCTGTGCATGACTGATGATGCAGGAATAAGTAGGAGTAGGAAGTACACTGGAGCTATAAAGATATGTTTTAAATGAAACCTAAAAAGCAATCAGCTAGCGAATTTTATTTTCTGATTGTTTTGTGCTTGAGAGAATGGGAGCAAAAACCAGACATTATTTCAGTCATCGTGACTGTGCTTTCCTGGCATGCATGTACAGGAGGACACAATCTATTCTTGTTTCTATATTGAAAACTAGAGACTTAGGTTTACCTGGGTCATCTACATACATTTTTGCAAACCAATACCATTGTAAGGTTTCCTCTTGGAAAGATTGTTCACTGATGAGGCTCAAGCTCTTCAGTTCTTTTCCCATCAGGTTCTTTGGCCTCTTTGTGAATTTAGTGACATAAGATACACAAAAGTTGCCAGGGAAGAGATAACCTTATATACAGTTTGACTATTTCTCATGTAGCACAACTGATTTAGGCGACTGTTGCCAATCTCACATCTGCGGTCACCATTTCACAAAAGCTTTTGAACCCAGATCAGTTTACAACCAACATTATAGTATGACTTCATAAACAGTTGGAGTGGTGCAACTCAGAATGAAATAAATTGCAGCAGGAGATGGGAACAAGTGTATCAGTGCAGGAGACTTCCTTTTGGGAAATGGAGCTGAGGTGTGCTCACACCCATCCTGCTGGTTACCTTTCCATTGACAGCAGGAACTACCAGGAGGAGGATGCTGGAGCTGTTTTCTGCACACAATGTCAGACCATGGTTTGATGTGTAAGAGCTCCTCCCAACAGGCTAAACATGGTTTATCTTATGCACGTTGATCTTTAGTTGATTTGCTGTACTTTTTTCCTGAGTTTCCATGCATACCAGTCCTAAGTGTGTTAGGAACACTCGTGTTTGGTAATAAACCTAAAAATATGTCTGTATATTGAAATAGGTGATCAGATACTGGCAAAATGGGAGAGAATAATTGACACAAGGAAATTCTTCCAGGCACATTGTTTTAATACTGATAGTTTCACATGTTCATGTGAAATGTCTCAGTAGAGTTCTAAGAGAGACATCTTTAAATGCCCCCAGCTTGATTTCTGAGACTATGTTTCTGTAGAAGGTAGACTTAGCGTGTTTGAAACAGCAATTTTACTAAAGTAACCTTTAGGACTTTACATGTATTCTAACTAAAAGCAGTTTAGGATCTGATTGGAAATGAAGTCTATTGCTGATGCAGTTCTAGGATCTATTTTTTCTTTAGAAGCGGGGTCAACTGTGGAGGTTCTCTGGCTTCTGGGTCACAGACCCTACCTTTGCTGTGCTACGACAGATTTTTGTGAGGCCACTTCTGTAGATTTCAGCACAGAAAAGAGGATTAACTGCAGCACAGGAACAAATGAACAGTCAGAGTCTAAAAGGAAATACAAGAATTTCTATGCCTTACTGTCAGAGAAAAATGTCAGGTAATTACATCCTGAGCAACACCAAGATTGCATTTCAGTGATTATTAAGACAACAGATATCTTTTAACTTGTTTCTCAACCATCTCCTGACTGTAAAAGGGTGAGTTAATTGTCGTATTCACTAATGACTTTAAACAGCCTTTATGTTGATTTATAGATTAGCTATGACTGCAGGAGAACCGTGACCTGAACCACTGTCCAAGTGTGTGCTTTTTGAGTTTGGGTAGGGGCAGAGAACCTGAAAATATTTATGTGTGAGAGCTGGGGAAGAGGCAGAGTGGAAAGGCCTGCAAGGGCATTTTGGAGCTATGTGTCAAGCTTGGTGTGGTGCATGGGCAGGTGTTGGGGTCTGGGTTTTGGGAAAATCATCCACTGAGATGGTGTGACCAGTTCACAGCATGCCTGTAGCACATAAGCTGTGCTTTGAGTGGTTTAAGCCTTTTGTTTTGGGGCGAAGTGTTGAGTTTGGGGGTAGTTTTTTTGCTAACAATCATCCAGTACAAGTGTGTGCCTGAGCTAAAATACTGTACAACAATTTTTACCCTAAAAATAGGAAGACTCAAATCCTAGAGTCTCCCAGAAGTCAGAAAACACAACTGGTATCTACTAGTGGCTCTTATGATCACTCTTTTTAAACAAGTTGAGCAAACAAAACATTTTTCCTTCCTTCTAGCTAGAAAGTTCTGGTGTCAGCATGGGTAAGTAACACTCACAAGATATAGCAAATGATTTCTTAGGATCTGTCCTTTTCTTATTCATATATATGTACATATGCACCGTTGTATCTTGGCTTTCAAGCATCATGTGTCTGTTTAAAAGAAAAGGACACACACCTTGAAAATCAGTTGTCAAACAAAGTGTTTGAATTCCAGCTGAGCAGGATTCCCAAAAGAGCAATCCTTGCCAGTTTGTATTAGGGAAAAGCCTAATTCTGACACACTGTTCTGTGGAGCCTTTTCCACACACTAAAGCAGTCTGAATTAATTCTCATGTTAGAGTCAATCAGCTTGAGAGTTTTCCTGAAGGCAGTTGTTTCAAAGTGCATGCAGTTTTAATGAAAAGCAAAGATAGCTGTTTTCAAGCTTGGAGAGCTAAAAAGAGATTTTCCCAGAGGCTCCTGTATGTATACCAGGCCATTAACAGTTAAAAAAGTAAGATTCTGTCAGGTGTCAAGCATGTTTGGTAAACTAGCTTTGTAAAGGCAAGAAGCTTGTTTCTCTGATCAGATCTCTTTTCCCCTTTATCTGATGCTGTTGCGCAGGCCCAACACTAAAATACTGTACTTGGTGGGTTTGCTGAGACACTGTTTGTTGTTTTGGTGTTATTTGGTTACTCCTTGACTCCTTGTTCTCAGTGAATGTTGTTTCTTTTTGTGATGGATTTATTCTTCTTCATCAAGAAGTTAGGAAAGGACTTTAGTGGGACTAGGCTGCTAACCATAAAACAAGAAATTTTCAAATCTTAGAAACTTGGTGTGCATGGTTCTCAAACACTGAGTATTAGTATCTGCATTGTGCTTGTTTAGCTAAGAGAGTAACGAGGAAATGTTTAAGAGAGGTAAGCTTCTATGGGGACAGACTGTTCTTAGACTTTGTTTATATTTATTTAGTTCATAAACTCACATAATAAAACAGTTTCAGACTACATAAACTGTTTTCAAAAACTGCTTGAAGAATACCCATCTAAGGTGAGTTTGGGTGTAGTTGGGGACAAAGTATCTCAAGTGTGCCATGTGTATTCTAAGATTAATAGGAAAACCTTTCAGTGTGGTCCGATTGCATCATCGATGCACCCTCCCTATTGAGGCAACTTGCTTTTGCAGCTGTTTGATATAAATTCCTCGCATATGTCTTAGTCCAGTTGGTTTATTTTTATAAACAATAAATAGCCCCACATTCCTGCAGTGTTTCCCTTCCCTCGGACAGTCTCGTGGAGCCATTTGCCATGAAGGCGGTGGCTGCGATTAGTGGCGTTTGCACAGATGGCGGCCATCGTTTGGGAAATCTCATAAATAGTGGAACACGTGGACTTTTTCCTCCCCCCTTCAACATGATCACAATAGATTATGAGGGCCTACAAATCACTACCAGATGATATTAAGTTGCTTTGATAACACTCTGGGTCCCTTCCGGTGTGATATTTTTCTTCATTAGAAAGGATAGCTCAAGCACACCAAATCCTCTTACTCTTTTCTCAAAATTTATAGATCTCAGCCTCTAAACTAATTGTTAGTTGCACAGCATGCCCTAAGCTGTGCCCAGACAGAGCAATTACATCCCCCGGCCCTGATTAAAGGCACAGAGGAAACAGAAGTGCAAAGAAAATGAAACACTCTTGGCTGTTTGGGCAGGATGTCATTGCTGTTGTTTGCCTTTTTTGACATTTGTTGATAAAAGTGAGAAAGGAGGTCAGTTATCCATCACTGACCCTTGTTCTATGCCAAAGATGTGACAGGCTTGTCTCAGGCTACTGACTCCGTTTATGAAATTATAAACAAAAAGGGGTTTCTAGGCCAATGTGCTTCCTTTCTATTAGCAGCTCAAGAAATTCTTCATTTTCCCCCTGCTAAATTATATTGCTTTCTGTGTCTTTTACACTCATTTGCTTCTGTGTGTATGCCTAAAACCACAAAATATTTTTGTTGAATGAGCAGAGCTGTACTATGATAAAAACTCTGTAAATTACCTAGAACAAGGGAAAACTCATATTCAGATGTTTCTGCATATCCAGGCATTTCTTGTGGAATGTTCCTCACCTGTAAATTGCAGCTTTCTACTAGATGTGTTTTCCTTTTATTATTTGAAGTAACTTTATGGCTGACTATTTGTACACTTTAACAACCAAAATCAAGTTTTCCAAAAGAAAATGGGAAAGCACTATTTGCTTTCACCCCATATTTTTCTGAGGTCCTCATGTTCAAGTTTGTACATTTGAAGCAGAAGTACTTATTTTTAAAATACTGAAGTGGCTTAAAAATCATATACAAGCATCTAAAAATAAGATGGCAGAGAGCAGCAACTTTCTTGCATTAAATCTAAGCTTGTGTTTTCAGTGCAAATGGTTCCAGTCTGCTGGGAGTTATCTATTTCATAGAGCAGTTTGTAGAAAAGGTACTGTATTGTATTTTAAATATTTTTGCCAGGACTGCCAGAGACTTCCCATTTTGAAGTCTTTGTTTAACCAGTTTCTCTAATTGCTCTATGTGATACGCTTAACACTGCTTCATACTAAACAGATGGCTTGTACAAAGGATCAAACCATAATCTCATGGTGTCTATAAAGAGTCAGAAACAAACAGCTTAAATATTTTTGAAAGTAAAAATAGGGGGTTTTTTCCTATTTTTTTCACTTCGTATTCTGTTTTCTCCCTTTTTAAGACAAGGAGGGATTTTCTATTAAATGACCACACACTGTCCCAATGTTTAAATATCTGATAAACTCAGTTCTTCTCTCCTCTGTGTCCCATGCACCACAACTGAACAGAAGAGAAGCTTTCAGCAGTCACTGTCTCTTAAAATGACCAAACATCAAAGAAGTTCAGTGAACTTGAAATTATATCAGGAAGTAGATCAGACAAAACCTTACTTGTGTGCATCTGTAGTTTCCACCGTTTTGTGCTTTTAGGTGGATTTAGTTTCAAATATTCTGTCTGTGGAAACTGTACACTTGCAAAACTACAGGTCACTCCCCCACGAGCCTTGGTCCCATGGACAGTTTTATTATTGCTGTTAAAGGCTGACTGATCTGGTATTAGTAGAATAATACAGTAAATAAACAGCATGTAATAAATTAGAGCTTCACACTTTGAAGTCTTTGTTTAACCAGTTTTTTAATTGCTTTATGTGATACATTGACACGGACTGCTTCATGGTACAAAGCTTGGTTGCACCATGGATCAAATCTATAATCTCCTGCTGGCTGTAAAAAGTAAATACATAAATAAATTTTAAAAATCCAACAAAACAAAACTAACAAACTATTTAAACAAGGTGCTTATGACCTAAGATCCCCACAAAACTGCTGTAACTAATGACTGAACATTGTCAGAATGGGAGTCAGTTTGTTAAGACCCTACAGATGAAAGCAAGCATGAAACCTTGTGTTACATTCCCACAAGAAGCAGTGATGAGCAAAAACCTATTTTCAGGTGGAGTGAGTTTCTGTCCTTCTCAGATAATCAGAATTATAAGGACTGACTTAAGATATTTGCTAAATGCAAATTGCCTCATGCTTGAAGTGATCCTTGAGATAGATGTCTTATAGAAAAATACGTTCCCTATCCTGCTGCCTTTTTACGAGTCTTCCCTAACCAGTGTTGCTGGAGAAGCCCTGCAAAGAAAAATTCCAGTAGCCTTACTGCCAACCTTAGCTGACTGATATGGCCGTTGAGAGATGTACTTCAGGTGAAGGAGGGATTTCTCTTTTCTTGGCAAAAGCCTCCATAGATTTTACCTGTATTCCTTTCTCTAGCATGCCTGTATATATTTGTGCAGTTCAGAAATCAAAGAGTCAACTGGGGGTTTTTTTGAGGCCGTAGACAGAGAGGGTGAAAACCTCTGGTTTTTCTGTTCCCTTGTTGTTTAAGAACCTTGCAAGAAAAAGGAAATCCACTCTGACATTCTCTTTTTAAGCTATCTATAAATTATTTTCTGGAACATTTCCTGAAATAAACAGAATGCACAAGGTCTGACAGCTCTCCACATGTGCTTTTGGTGCAATGGGTGAATATAACTACTGTTCCTGTAAGACAAGGCAGAAGTGAGACATTACATGCCATGTGGGAGAGGCTGTTAACAAATTGGTGGAAATGGTTACGGTTTTCAACTTGTCAAGCATCATTTTCTTAGCTTGATGACACCTTGTAAGACCAATAAATAATTTATGGGGTATCTAAATGTTTCAAATAGGAGTTTAAGGACTGGAGGAAAGAGGTCTAGGGTCTCATAGTTAATCCTATTCGAGCAGCTTCTTATTAAAACAGCCCTCCACAAATTGATTACAGCTGCAATCCCTTTTAAGAAGGATTATTTAAAAATCCCAATTATAAAGACTATTTGTAAAGAGTAAAATACTTAGTGTCAGTTTTGCGTGGAGACTGTGGCTTGACTCAGTTGGCAGAAGTGGGTTATCCTTTTCCTGACTTTCTTTTTAGGAGGGTCTGCTCATAGTGGTCATTTCAAACAGTGGCTTTAACACGTTTGCTGCAAAGGAGGTTTGTTTCTTTTTATGTCACTTGTACTCCCTGGCTGCCTCTGCTGGCTCACCTCTGGTAGGCTCTACGTTGTCCTTTGCCTCCTTTTGGCCCTTCTGCTTGACTTCATCTGACATAAGGAAATGATATTTAAAGTCCAACCTAATTCAGGACTTGGTCCTGAGATCCCATTTAATACCATTTCCCCAAAAGGGCACATCTTCATTCTTACAATTCATATTCACTCACAACCTACAGTAAATGTGAGTGAATCTGATGGAAAAAAAAGGCTAATATGGCTGTGTTTTGTCTCATTTTAAGTCCTTAAGACCACCTTTGAAAAGCTTCTTCGCACAATTCTGTTGACATCAGCAGTAATAAACCCACTGATGAAGGCAGTTTAACAACAGTTGTGCAACACTGAACCATGCAAAGGCACCAGGGCAGGTCAGTGCATTTGATTCTGTGGTCGACATTCAGAAACATTTCTAATGATCTGACTATGCCATTATATTTTAAAATATGCTAGTGACTTCAGAGGGATTCATATAATACACTGTGAGTCCTCTAAGGACTAGTTTTCTTACAGCTAACCTGTATAACACATCATGTTTGCATTTTCAAATAGGGTGACCTCAGTTGTACTCACTCAAACAAGTAATGCGCCTTCCAAAGCTTCAGTCACCAGAGACTGTTGCTTGAACTGCTGTGACAAAGCTTATTTTCTTATGGCAGTAATGTTTGAAATAGTGTATATTAAATAAGTATTTAAGAAAAGTCTTAGAAACAGAGCTGTAAATTTGTAAACATGAGTACTTAATCAAGAAACTGAACACTTAGAGATCTAGTTAGGGACAGAAACATACCCTATAGCCATTTATCTAATCAAAATTAACAAAGTACTTAAAGAGTGAGCACTTGTAATGAGCTGCTTGTGAATAAGCTGGCAACCACGAATAATTCTCTGAATACAAATACTCTTTCAAGGAAAAGCTGAACTGCTTCTGAGCAGCTAGTGAATAGAAAAACAAAAAGCAGGTGGCACTTACCAAATAAACTGTGTGTTTCACCCAGTTTTGCTGACCATGACAAGAGTGATAAAGACAAACAATACTTCCTTTCATAGATAAAGAAAAAGGATAGCTGAGTAAGAAAGATGGTAGATTGGGCAACTTCTATTCAGGTCTCCATTTAATCACACACTCACCATTTTGTTTTAGTCTCACTGCTTTACACTCATGTTTTATTCTGAGAACTTAGGGTCATGTTTTTCAAGGTTGAAATCAACTCCAGTTAATTTTAGCAAGAGTTAAATGCCAGCCTTACCATTCCTGTCAGTGCTTATTCATTTGTTAATGTACTTAGTAGCAGCTCCCTACTTCAGGTAGGCATGGAGAGGTACATGTATTGGTGGTAGTGAAGCATGTGGGTAAAATATTTAAGATCACACCCTCATTTATGTTTAATGACTGTATGAATACAGAAACATCTTTTTTTCATCAAACTACAGGAAGGTTGGACTGTTAGAAGTCTTTTGAAGGGTGTATTTTACTTCGCTATCATTTTCCAAGTAGGGTTAGGGGAAAAAAACCAGATAAAGAAGGTTATTTGAATTTATAAGTTTTTTCTCTCTGAGGTTTTGCCTCAGTTTATGAGAAGACAGGCTGCTACTAAAGCTTTTAGTCTAGCATCTCACCACTATGTGGACTGCTCTATGGGCTTCTTTCTATGTAGACATGCATATCTGCACACATGTACATATCCATTTCACAGGAATATCTAGTCATCATTCCTTTTACAGTAGTTCTAACTTTCTGCTACATGTGCTGAACTGTAAAGTATTAAGCCTTGTAATCCCTCAACCCCTTAGATGTGGTTTGCTGGGGGGGGAGGGCTGTAAATCCACGGTGGCAAACAAGAAAAGCCTGAAGCTGTGAGCAAACAGGAAACAAATTATCTCAATCCCAGAATGTAAACTGTCATTGACAGAGATGCATGAAAGAATCATAACAGGGAAACCTGCTTCAATTTTTCATCCAGTTACCAGCTGAATCACTGCCATTACACTGAAGAAGCAACTGCCAGCCCACCACTGACATGGCAGAGTTCTTTACATGTTGTTGTGTGCACAAAGCAACCATATAGCCTGACTGGCATTTGCTCCTTTTCATGCTTGCAGACTGATAATTATTGTGCACTGCCTCAAGCTTGCAATTAGAGGCCACCAAGAAACAAAAAATAGCTGAATTTCAAGATTAAGCCTTTTCCATGACAAGTCATATTTTCTCAGCAGGGAATATGTTGTTGCCAGTAAAAACAGAAATCACCTATGCTGTACTGGTACCAGATTAAAAGACATATTAGCTGCAGGAACAAATGGAGAATTCACATATAATAAAAAGTAATAATAACTGTCATTGTTGCTGGTGGCACAGTTAGAGTTGATGCTGGCTCCTGTCACAATGCAGCTTTTAAGGGGGATGAGACAAAACACTGAGCTCCCAAGTACTTGTAATTATATATTCTATAGTAATTTTTCAGTATGGATATTCACTCTGTGTTTTCAGCATGTTCTCATTCCGCTTTCCCAGGCTTCTATCTCCCAAAGCTTTGCAGTTTAAGTTCATAGGAGATACTTCACTTCCTTTATTGCATCAAAAAATGTTCCCTCCTAAGCATGCCACCCTGTTTGGCTCACTTTCATTGGTAGGCAGAGTATAACAAGTTAATAAAGCATTGGAGAAACACTTAGGACGAGGTGAAATACATGAAGAAGATGCTGTCAATGAGGAATGTTAGAGAAGGTTTTGAGTTTCTTTTTTACTTTCTCATTTTATGACTTTTTCTGTGTTGTATAGTGATGACTAAGATAAGTTGCTTTGGAAAAATCAGAGCTGCTCTGCAATAATAATCAAATCAGTCTATATATGGACAAGTTTAGTGGTATGTTTACTGTAAAAATACATTGGTTTCACTTAATGGAAGATTTGGAAGGGGGAAGGAGAAGGAATGGCCCTGGTTGAAACTTCTTGGCACACTATTAAGAATCATTTAGGAAAGTTCTATCAACTCTGAAGGTTCCTCTTCAGCCATTTGAACCAGGGCAAAAAATGCCCCTTAAATACAGGAGGAAAAAAAAAAAAGTAGATGGTAGATTTCAAAGGGTGATCTTTTGAGAGATGGGATTTTATGGTTCAGGAGAATTTGCCTGAGGCAGAGCTGTGATCTGGGAAGAATAAGAAGCAGCAGCCAGAAGTGGCTGGCCTTAGGTGAGAGGAAACACCTAAATACCTTTATAAATAATACTTATCTTTCAGAAGGCTGTGTGATCACTACTCATTGCTGGATGCAGTCTGGAAAGATGACTACCTGGGCTCACCAGACTTGCTGAACAAGACAGCTGGATTTGGAGACTTAGGATTTAAGTCCGTTTCTGGTCTGAGGGTGTCAGTTCTGCCCTGTGGATCATTTACAGTAATTAATAGCTTGCAGAAAATTGAACCATCTCGCTGAGAATGTCTGACTGAGTGATCAGCTGAGGCTGGTTAGGTGGGGTGGAGGAGAAACAAGAGTGACACCACTCTTCTGAGGCTGGTAACTATTATCTTAGTTCAACTGCTCTGTGAAACCTCTCTGAGAGTGAAGGGAGCTGCAGAAAGTAAAAAGCAAACTTCTAAAACTTAAGTACCAGAGGGACATTTTGTACTGCAGTTGCTTCTGTGACTGTGGGTTTAATGGAGCTCAACCAACCACGAGACCATTTCCCTGGTTTTCAGATGGGTTTTGTAGCTACTTTGAAGGTGCAGGAGGGATGAGCACAGGGTCCAATCACAGTGTGGATAGTGCCAAGAAATTAGACAGAGGCAGAAATACCTGTGTGCTGTGATATTTGCTCCTTGCAGCTTTCTGTCATGCTTGCTTTTGTAATTTAATGAGAGTACTCCCACATAATAAGCTTTATTAATACAAAAATAGCCATGTATGGTCAATTTGAAATTTGGGGGCAGAGGGGTATATGTGTGTGTAGATAGGTGTGTATGAAAGGAAGCAGAGTTTTGTCCTCAAGGATAACCTTAACTCCTTACCTATACCCATTGAGCCTTGTAGGATATCTTCAGTTATTTGAAGATCTTAAAAGTATCTATTTTGTCTATCATCTAGTGTTTTAATATGTGGTCATTAAAATATTTTGAAAAGCAGCTGTATTTGAGGAAAAGTAGACAGGGTGCAGTTCAAAGCAGTTGATGTACATCTGCAAAGACCTCACTTTCCCCTCACTGATGAGTTACATTCTCCTTCCATCCTGACTGCATGCTCCTTTTCCCCATTTAATGACAGAAAGACAGCCAAGCACTTTCCTTTAAGATACTAGCTTGGGAGACTGTTCATCTACTCTGTTTGCTAAGTAAAAATGTCTTACTTTTGGGATGCTGAAGATTTTACCCTAGTCCCTCAGGGATGGCAGAATGCTTAATTTCCCTTAAAGTCATTCTGTATGCTCAATGAAAACTTTTGCTGCTCTTTGTTGTCAATTTAGTGTATTATTACTTATTTTAAACTCATTGAAGTTACCTTTGCAGTCATGATGTTGAGTCATGTTCAATTCCTTGTAACACCTGGATCATTTGCCATAAAATCCATATGTGCACTTAATAAATCTGGAAATTAATAAATGTACTTTATAATGAAAAAAACCACATCAAGTATGATGATGGGCACACAGAGCAGGAATAATTTCTCACATAGCTACCTATACACCTGAAGATGTGCAATAACATGGACCTGTACAAACATGCATGTTACTCACAAATAATCCTAGACTGGAAGCATGAATATATATATAAGCCCAAAGTAAGTTTTTCCGTAGATCTTCTCTTTGACTCTCAAAATATTCAGCCAGCTTTTCCCAGGGCTTCTTCCTGTCTCTTGCAGGTCACTTTTTGCTCATCTCCTGTTCTCACGAAGACAGTCTGTAGCAGAGTCAGCTCTTACAGGACTCATCAGCTTCCTGTCTCGACATCAGGCTTTTCCTTCTCTCTTTAGTCTTAAAAATGCACATTTCACTGTCATCTTGAAACTGCTTAGGCTATGGTCACAGTTATAGCATCATAGCACTCAGCAGCAGATGGGAAACTGCCTCCCAGAATGAGGGAAAATCAACAGATTTTCTGTGTGGAAGAGACATTGGAACAAAATTGCCATTTCCCACTGGAGAGAGCTGTCCAGGGGATCCTGCTATCCTGAGTCTTTCAAAATCAGATGACAGCCTCTATTCAAAGTTCCTTCAGTGCACCCTGGGAAAAAAACAAAACAGCTTTTTTTTGATGGACTCAAGAGATCTGCTGTGAGGGAAAACTGGACATGGCTCCTAGTGGTGAACTGTATTTTATAAGCAATTTGGGAAGGCAGTGGTGTAAAACCAGTAACACTGGTGTGCATGTGGACCAGCAGACTTAGAAGCACCAGGTGGTGGAACTGCCAACTTTGAGTTAGTTGATGAAAAGTTGTCCATTAGGGCAGGAGCTTTTCAGGTTACAATGACCACAAGGTTTTCCACACTGGGAGGAATTCTTGCTGAGGATGCCTTGCTGCCCATCAGTGATGCTTTATGACCACAATTCACTTCACTGACTTGTGTGCAACCACAGCTGAACCATGTGACAGGTTCACATAAATAGCACATGTTTCAGGCTTTAAGGAGAAATGGGAATGGTGGTAGCACAATGCTTTGCTTTGAGGTGCTGGAATGAAACTGTACAGATCACAATAACATCTTTTGGAGTATAATACTCTTAATGTATTTATTTAATTAAAAATAGTGGTTTATAGGACAGCAAATGGATTCCTTTAGGGACCACACCTTGAAATATTTTTGTCATTAATATTAAATTTAGCAAATAAAAAATATTTCAAGGTGTGGTCCCTAAAGGAATCAGTTTGTAATTCTATATCTGTGTAAATAAAAATATACATGTGTATATATTTACACACATGGAGATCTAATTTTCATTTCAAATCATACTCAGATAGGTCCCACTGGAGCTGTAAAGTGAAGTTGGTTTGGGCCTGAGTGCTTACTGGAAAAGATCCATTTTTTGTGAGAGCCTAGTCTTATTGCAATTCAGTGGGATTTTGCATATGATTAAAATATCACCCACGCCATGCAAAAAAATGGCTTTGATATGAAAAAGAATCAGGTATATACAGTTACAACCTATTTACTTGTATCATCAGACTTACCTTTAGCATAGTAATATTTCAGTTCTACTGAATTGCTGTATCTCTAAACTGATTTTTTTATAGTGCTTGGAGTAAATTGCAAGGTTTTCCTCCATAGCGCTGACTTATTGTTCTGCCAGAATGTCTTCTTTTGTCATAAAAACAATAACTTAGTGTAAGTAGTACTTTTGAGGTTTACTAATCAGACAGACTAATTGTATCTTTTAATCTGGGTCAATCTGCTCTTACTTATTATAATTTCGCTCCAAGTCCCCCCCAAAAGAGGAACATTTGCAAATAATTTAGCGTCAGAAGCACTCTTATATAAACAGTACAAGAATTGCTGGAAGGCCCAACAAAAACTCTCAAGAATTTTGAATCCAAATGTCCAATATATTTTTTAAAAGGAATACACTGCTTTTCTAAAACTTGGGAGTGAACTTGAACGTGTGTGTCTGTCTCTTCAGGTGAACACATAAAAGGACTGGATAAACAGTTAGGGAATGGGGTCTTTCCTTTATTTACAAAGCTGAGATTGTCTAGACAGGGCACTTTTCCTGAATCAATCTACCAACTAAACTTAGAAAGACCATACTAATATTCGATTTTAGCTTCATCACCATGTCTGTACAATCCCTGCTTAGATTGCTAACCAGGGTGATTATTGCTCACTGAAACTGTTAATGTTTTGGTTGGATGTTTGTCTTCTCAAAAATGGACTGAAAGATTTTTCCCTGTAGGCTACTGAATTTTCATTGCATGTTAACTGTTTAGGTTGTTTTCCAACTCTACCACAATCCAGTAGTGAGAGAAAGCAGCTACCACAGGAAAAAAGAATATTCAAATTTCTCATGGAAACTTTGAAATTGGCTTGATAACTGGAGTATTTTTTATGTCATATGAGGCACTTTGTTTATAAATTGGGGCCTGAAACCAGCTCTACCTTGTGACCAGTACCAGGCAGCTGCCCTCAGGAAGCAGTTACTTTGTAATATCAACATAAGAAAACTTCAAAATAAGTTTGGAAAAATATCTGTTCTTCTCACCTATTTGAAAATGCAATCATTGTTGCATGAAGTAATATTTTTCTTCAGTTGAAGGATGGTTTTACCACAAAGAAGTACTTTAGTAACACAGACTAAAGTGTTTTGTTGTCAAGTTATGCCCACAGTTTCACATAGGTCCTCTTGATAAGGAAAGGTCTTGAGAAAATGTGCTTTACGGTAAATTATGCTTTCCTGGAGGAAAAGAATATTGAAAGGGGGTTTTTGACAAGTACAATGTAAGAGATTAGTTCATTTGAGTAGAGAGAGTGCTTAAAAATGCAGCTGCATGCAGATTTCTTAAGAAACTACAACTGACAATTGAAGAGGAAACCTAAAACAAGATTACAAAAATTAATCAGTTGGCACAGAACAGTTGACATTAATGTGTGTACTTCTTTGTTTTGAAACTAGACTGTGGAGGAGTTTTCTTATATGGAAAATTTCATCTACTTGTACTTGTCTCCTCACATAGTCAAATATTTTGTGAGACAGATCAAAAACCCTCTTTGACAAGCTCATTCCCACGCTTCTCCTTATTAACCTGCTTTTTTTTATTGGGTTTCTCCTCTTTTCCTGGAGACTTGTTCAGATAAAGAAAACTTTGCTTGAAATCTATTTCAGTAGCTCTATATCTCTTGGGCAATCAGTATTTAAATGAAATATGGAAATGGAGTTAAAAAAACATGAAGGGATGGAATAAGGCAAGTTCCACTAGCCTGTCAGAGGTGTTTGGGAGCATGGAAAGAGCTGAGGTTGGTATTGGGTAAGGCAGTCAAGAGGAGGAGGTTCTGTGATGAACTATTGCTGTATAAACTCTGAGCTGTACCCTGAAATGCTGTCAGTGATTTCTCTCATACTTCAGAAGAGACAGCTCTTGGTGAAGCCTGTGGAAGTAGCACATGCAGTATTATCCTGGCTCAGAAGTTGGAAATTGGAAACAATCACAGACTGTTAGGTTTTAGTCAAAAGGGACGTTCTTCTAGTAAATATTGCTGCTTAGCCAGACCTCTCAGTTTTAAATATCAGCAATTTTACCACCACATCAGTAAATGTCTTTTACACGTGCACACTCCTGTGATTTTCCTCTTTACACTTACAGAAAAACTAATAGCTTGTTACAGTTCAAATGTGATCATTTTCATGTCCTAACCACTTTCCTTAATGGGGAATGTTTGCCCTCTCTAAAGTTTAGCCATTTCCACACCACTTGTGTTCATGCTCTTCAAAGCCTCACGTCTCAGAGGATCTGTTCTTTCCCTCCTCTGGACTATTCCTTTGTATTCTGAACTTAGACAATATTTGAAAAAGTTTTTACAGATTCCAGTTTTTCATCACTGTATAAACAAATAACCCTAGTTAAATAGCCATCAGATATTCTTACTATATATTTTACAAATACTTTGCTTCTATTAATGTGCACACCCAAACAGGGTAGAGCTGCCGGGCTATATGGAAAGCTGTGCGAGGTGCTAACGTGCTGTCTGCTTTATCAAGTGTTGTGATAATCGACAATAGTTAAATAGGAATGCAGGGAGTTGCAAGATTGCATTAATTAATGTGCACTGTATGCAGCACCCATCACTCAGGGTTGAATATTTATGAAATTTTCTTTGCATGTTTTTTTTTTTTCTATCCACCTTTGCGTTTAAAGAATTTCTTTTATCCAGTGAGCTCAAGGAAATTCTTTTGATGCCTTTACTCATGCAGATTAGTTTCTTACCTTATAAGTGGCACACTTGCAGCTAACAGGTGAGGCATCACTAGTGTGAATACTGGTGCTCACTGCTCAGCCCACAGGAGGTTTGGAGACTGCTGTGTTGTGGTCATTTCTCCATGGTGGAGAACAGTCTTTGTGGTGGAAGTCTTACCTGCTGGAACTGCAGAGTGTGAGTTCTCCTCTTCCCTCTTCATGATTAAAATTATTTTTACTGAGTCAGAGTACCCTTGAATGCTACAGGTTTCTTTTGAGTCGATAACTTTCATGGTTCCCAGGTATTTGTGAAATATGTCCCTGTTAAATCAAATGTATTGATAAACTATCCCAGTTCTGGATACCTGTGCAATGTATTCCTTCACACAAAGAAATTCTAAAAAGCCTACATTAACTTTTTGAAGCATACCCTCTGGGAGAGCCTATTCAAAAGCATCAGTTTCTTCTATTCAGACCATTGTGGAAACCTATCGAAAATGTTATAAGGCTTATAACTGATAAGAGCCAATGGGATTCAAGAAGGTGCACATTGAATTGCAGTTCTTTCCAAGAACGTCACCTTAGGACAAAGAAGCAAATCTCTTAGTTAGTGCACCCATTTTCAGATTGGCCCCAAATACCTCCTCTCGAATTGAGTGGTAAATTCTTTCTTTGACAAACATATCTATTATAGATACAGTGTCTGCTCTAACTATGAGAGGAAGAGTGTGTCCAAGGGGTTTGTGAGCTTGGCTTTAGAATTAATTTGAAATTAAAAGAAAGCTAATTAAAATCTTTCTTTTATAGTTATGTTTTGAATTGATTCTGTAATTCCTTCAAGGCTAGGCATGAGTGAATATAAAGTTCAGACAGGAGGCACACTGGTCTTTTATTCCCAGGCACAGATATTGAAAAGGGAGCATAATGTAGATGGGAATGGCTGAAGTGAGCTACGCATCATAGTGATGAGGTATGCCTTTTCCTTGCGAGTCTTTTTTGTCCTAGAGGGCAAAATAATCTGGTGATTACACAATAATGTCATCTTTGACATAGGATTATTTTTAGCTCTTGTGATCCTGTTCATCTTTTTTTTTTTTACTTTTTACCTATGCGTGCAGCACTGGGGACCCGTGATTTCCATCCCAGAGTATTATACTCATTTGCTTTTAACATATGGCAATCTGGGTTTCTTTAAAGAGAAGTCTATGCTGATAGAATCTCAGGACAGCATATATCTGTCAGTTGTATCAGTTCCTCTTACTATAGTACAGTGCATAGAGCAAATACAGAAGTAGTACATTTTTCCTCGAAGCCTGTAGAAAAAAATATTTCCAGGATCTTTGATTTCTGTAGTTCTCCCACCTAATATCTCCTCCAGAGTTTTGATTATTGCATTGTGATAGGCTGCTTAGAAAAACACAAGACAGATAAGATAGATTTAATTTCTAACCCTGACATCTCTGCCACCCATTCATTACTCTCTTTTACATTTCTTGCTATGCCCTGTGAAAGCAAATGTGCCAGTTACATCTGCAGTTTCTATCCGAGGGGGGAAAACAGTTGTATGTTAACATCAGATTTTTTAAAAAGTGGGGTAAATTGCGTACAGTTCAAAATCTCCTTGCTTCAGGTGAATAATCAACCTTGTCAGTAAGTGCAGGCAAGTGGTGTCTGTTCCTTGTGCTGTTGTTTGTTTTAAACACGTATTTCATAACCATTGTGTGAAAAGGCATCCTTCGCCTCTTTGACTTAGGGAATGTTTGCAATCAAGCAACATTTGTTTTATACTGTAAAAACTGTGTGTCCCTGCACTTTTGCACCACTCTTAAATCTCCACAGTGACTCTCAGTGGGTAACTTACAAATGTACAAGAATGTTCAAAACACATTTTGAAGGAAGAAGAGAATGAAAGGGGGGGGGGGAGAAAAGAGAAGAGAAAGAGCAACTCATCTAAAGTTACACCATCATCTTTAACAGCTGTGTGCATATTAAAGGAAGTAATGGGGGAGTGAAGGTACTGCATATTTCAAAGCTGAACTGTTGCAGCAACAATAAGAAAGGGGGGATGTTGTACAGAGTTAGCCAAGTGTTTGAAGTACATTACCGTAAGCCAAACCAATGAAGTGGACAAGATTTCTAGCATGCTGCAGTGGTGCCTCTGCGTACTTAATAACAGATGTTTGGTCTCTCTAGGCAGATAATTGTCCTGCTGTAAGGTTGGCTTGACCTGTGTGAGCAATACTGTGTACAGCACTGAAGCAGTAACAAATGATCATAGCTTTTCTCTTTTTACTGGTAGAATGCTTAGCCACGCTTCCTTTTAAGCACATAATTACTCCAAAGCAACTGGAGCCCATACATCCTCCTTGCCTAATGGCTCTGAAGCCATTTTGCTATAATTTATGGGGACAGGGTTCAAAGTTTTAATAATATTTGGATAATATCATTGCCAAAATGTCTTTGAGCTGTGATGAATAGAATGAGAGTGGGCACATTTTGATTCTGTGCATGACAGTGCGAGTGTTAACAGCACCATACTTTGTTCAACCTTTATGGAAACATTCACGAGCCAATTTGCTCATGAATTGTAGATATGAGCATGAAGAATTATAAACAGCAGTGGAAAACATACAGGGTTGCTTGTTCATAAGGCACTGTCCTGTTAGTGGCTCTTCTTTATGCAGATAAATGAATTGCAGAGAATACAAAAATGGTTTAAATAAACCCTTAGCAGATAATGTATTAGCACATCAACATAAAATACGCATGCACTGTGGCATGCTTTTGGATATTTATGTTTATACTCTCTGCTCAAGTGGCTCACTGATTTTTTGGCTTCCTATCATTCACCTAATAACTTCAGCATCCTAACTGCACCTCTGGGTATGTTTATCTGACAATCCAAGCTGTTCTTTGCTTTATGTGGCTTGCTGGAATTGGCTCACCAATTTGCTCTGCGAGTCGCTCCAGTGTATGATAGGTTAATGATGTTAATCAAAGCTAAATGAGAGTAGACATGATCCTTTCATTGAAGCCACAGACCAGCCCAGACCAGAAGGTGCATTGATGGAGCAAACAAGCCTGTTGGATAGGTAGCAGGAGATCACAAAAATAACATCAAAATAATGTGTCCCTGAAGCTAATGTACACCTAGAGATTCATCCAAAGCCTACTGAAGTTTGTAGGAATCTCTACTGATTTCAATAAGGTTTAGACCAGATGCATAAAATTCTGCATACTTTGGCTAAGAATATTATTTTTCCAGTTTGCTTCATAGGATACAAAACTTAGTGTGAACAAACTGTGGCTAAATTCTGTGGCTGATTCATTAGTGAGAGGTTAAGGATTTGTTAGTCAAAGAGCACAAGTATTTTTCTTTACAGAAATGATATAAAAATACTGACTTTTCCAGGCACGACAGCTGCTCTCAATGATAAAAGAAAATACAAATATGAACAAGAATTGTTTTAAATGTTCCCAACAGTGATGGTAGCTAGAAAAAATTTAATAAATACTCTCTGTTTAATTCCGTTCAATGATATTCAAGCAATGCTTCATTTAATCAAAGGGGCATTTGATTACAGAAATAATCAGCTGACACAGTCCCAATTCACTGTGACCACTAAGAATGCATGTAGATGGCTAGATGTAACATATGTGAGGGTTGGCAATTATTTCTGAAAAACCGTTAGCATGGCCTTAATTACAATGGTCTGATTTTGTATTTGATAGCCTTACTTTAAAATTGTAATGCTTATTATGAAATTTTAATGTTAATTTCTTAAAGATTCTTTTAAATATAAGCCTTAATTGGCTTGTGTAAATGGGGTGTTTTTTCCTCAATGGGTTGACCAGTGTTCATCAACTAAAATTATTTCTTCTGATTATGCTGAGGTCTAAAGTCACCATGAACTTCCATGTCTGCTAAAAAAAAAAAATCAAATGAATATGTAGGATTTCATTAATCTTCCAGTCTTCAAAGAATATTATATAGTCATATAAAAATGTGATTGATAACTCTGGTGGTTATCTTAAAATTATACACAGATAATTTGATTTCTGTATTAAACTGTTGACTAAGTCTTTAAAAACAGGTATATTTCTGTATTGGTTTATCACTAGAAGACAAAATATATACTTTATTCTTCCTCCTCCTTATTCTTTTACTCCTTTAACTACAAAGAGAGTCTGGAAACCTTCAGCCTCAGAAGTTAAAAATACAACATCTCTGCATTTTTCTTAATTGTTTTCTGGAAAAACTATGAGAGACAGAAATGATAAAGGCAGAAGTAGTTTTACATTATGAACAATTCCAACAAGGGGCTGAATATTCAACAACTGATAGGCCAAATAACAAGTTGTTAACTTCACAATGCACAGTCACAGAGTACATATGTGTCACTTTGAGCAAAGATTGAAAAGACTTCAGAATTAGAGATTTAACAGCCAGTTTTGATTAAATCAAAACAATCAGAGTAGTTACATTTGCAATAGAATTAAGTTTTAAAAATCCAGACTCTGCATACTTTGCCAGACCTCACATTTCAAGCTTATTATAGGATAAATTTTTCAGGTGATACCTTTGAAAAATATATATTGCTGAATACTTGAGGACTCTTCTGGCAAATGACAATGCATGTTCAATTGTTTTCCCTCCCATCTATGACTTAGAACAGCCAATAGAGTCAGAGGAATGCTAAGTGCTTTGTTGTAGAGAGAATTCCATCATATTTAAAGTCAGGTCATAGGAAATCCTCATTTTTTACATTATGGTTGATGGTTACGCTAAACGGACTGAAAAAGGAACACAGATAAGGCAAGATTATCCACTTCTATAATCTGAAAAAAATTCAGTTGAAATCAGTAGACACCATCTCTAGATCTGTCTCTTTTTCTCCTTTCATTAGTTCCCATGCAGTTTGTCAGTACTTGCTTTTATCAAAAATGACCACTTCTCACATGCACCACAGACACAGGGATCTGTCCCAGGACAGCGTATCCCAAATAGAGGATATGGCAGTGTAGGAGTCTGAAAGCCTCAAAAATTGCATTATGACACAGGAAGAGGATGAGTTTATGCCCAAATGTCATTTCTCCCTGTAGATGGAGAGTGACACTTCCAATGTATTTGCATCCTGGACCAACTGCACTGTAGCTCTCTGGAGAACTTGTGAATGTGAATGTCCCAGAGATGCACTTTGATATCACCACATCAAGAGAAATTAACTCCTACATAGGTATGATACCAACCCTTTATTTTTCAATCTGTGTTCCTTTAGCCAGGGAAGGTGCACTCCACACACCACAGAGAGATCTCTTGTGCACACATCAAATAAAAAACCTGAGAGAAGTCAGAGTGCAGAAGTTGTAGTACGTAGAATTACACAAAAGGTCTAACTAGTAAATTCAGGAGCTCATGTAACTCAGTATTTATGGACCAAAGCACTGCCCTACCTGTCTAGAAGACAAGCACATGCTACTATCCCCAGATCCCACAGAGTTCAGGGAAAGCCAATGAAGAATGCTTGACAAACCCTTCAGTGCTCTGTGGATCACCATATGTGATGCTTTCAAGTTCACAAGCAAAGTCTATTCAAAACCTCCATGCCCAAGGAAATTTTGCTTGAAATTTTATGAGAACAGTCATTCTTATAAAATTTGTGAAACATGCCAGTTTTTATTTCATAGGAAATACACCTAAACACAGCCAAAGGAATGATTCTCAGTGATATCCCTCATTGGGAAAGATCCCAGCATCCCGTGTGTTAGGCTGAAAGTTCTACAGAGTCAAACTTCTCTCCATGCTTCATAGTATTTATGAAATGGCAGTCTAACTTGGCAGTATGGCATGAACATGCTGAAGATTATCTCAAAACAACGCTCAAAAAAATGTTCCAAGTGATTTCTTTTTTTTTTCATTTGTTCCCATTTATCTTTTTTCTTCTTCCCCTGAAAATTTGTGTTATAAAGTTCATGGCAAAAGGAGGATTCCAGAAATTTCCATTGTTTAGTGCTAAATAGATGCTGAACATTTGGGAAGACTACCATGTATTTTTATTTAGCCTTACTTAAAGCTAGGCTGTTGTCCCTGTTTCTAAATGGTGCACCTCTCCAGGTGTACTTCTAATTCCTGCTTATCACCTCGTTGTGCAGTGGAATTTGCGGTGACCTGCTTCCTCTAATTGAATGGGAGCTCTATTCGATCGCCCTGTCCTTTAATTTAGCTCTCCCACCTAGAACAATGGGTGATTAACACAAGTCAAAACAAGAGCATAAAGGAAAAAGGCAGCACAACCCGCCTTGGTGCAGCTGCTCGACTCCAGTGTTTGCCTGCTGTGTAGCAGCATGTTACGGTCACTGCCAAGCCTTGATCTTCTCTCTCTGTGTCAGTACTCCAAGGATCCATCCTTTAAGCAGCACAGATCACACAATTATACATTGTTGGAGAACTTCAGTGTCACTTCTAAGGAATACAGATTCTGCAACTTGAATCAAAAGTGAATTAAACAGAAATACACAAACAGTGTTTTAAATATTGGTTTGGGTTTGTGTTTTTCTTTTATTCAGACTGCCGCTTCTGTTACCACCAATACTCTTTTTTCCCCCTGAAGTACTTGTCTGGCTATTTGTCAGACACTCCAGTTTTATGGTTTTGGTTTTTTTCGTTTTCATCTCAATGCTTATCCCAGCATAATATCTCATCAAACTGTACCTTCCCCAGATCAGAATATGTTTGAAGTCTCATTTTAAGAGAGTTGTGCTTTGATTCTGGAAATTATCCTATAGTTGTCTGCATATAATTCCTAGAAAGTTGTTTTGATGCAGTTCATTTTGGTGCTGACCCAAAGGCATGTAACAGTAATGAAACAAAACTCTTAAATTACTTTGAATCAGGCTCAGGAAAGTGCATGTGAAGTATTAGCGTTGATAGTGACCTTTCTAAAACCTAATGGGAAAAAAAATATGATTTAAGAGGGATGAAGCCATTAAGCTGTGTAGAATTTACTTTTAAAAGCTTATAAAATGTATTTGAGAGCAAGAACGTTTAAGTTGATGCCAACTACAAAAGGCTGTAAGCAGATCAGCTGTCCAGGTGCCTGTGCAGATCTCTGCATAGACAGCAAGGTGCAGCCCACAAACTGTACTATCCCAATCATGCAAAGATTTAACCACAAGCTCTGTTGCACTCCTGAATACCAAGGTATTAAATCTATCAGCAAGGACAGTCTGCTGCTTTTAAACTGGGCTGGATAAATGTCATGGTTTTCCTTTCCAGTCTCTGAGAGAGCATATAGCGCTGCTTACTCGGGCCCAAACCAAAGACCACTAAGGGCAGGTTGTCTTTTTCTTAAATTAGTAATCTTTGCACCAAGCCCTTGATTTTCCCTTCAAAACCTGACAGGCATGTACTCAATTTCATATGTGCATAATATGACTCCTTAAAAAAAAAAAAAGGTCTTTTATATCCAGAGACAAATTACCAGGTTTCTAAAAGGACGGGGTTACTTGATAGTCCCTACTTAAAATGAGACTCTGCATACCTGCTATGATTCAGTGTTTAGAAAACAAACAGATAGGGTTAGATCCAAACAAAGGATTCGTTTTAATAGTAAACATATTTAAGAGGGTGCCTGCCTAAATGTGAATTGTTTAGGGGATGGATTACCATTTTGCATACATTTTAGAGCTCTGAGAGAAGCCATTAAGGGATTAACACCTCCGATTTATGAAAATGCAAGGATGATAAAGAAACAATAGGGGTGACAGCATTGTGTAAACGACATTGATTCATTTCAGAACAGGGCTGTTAACTGCTGGAAATGAAGAAATAAATGGAACAATGGATAGATGCTTTTACCAGCTTGTCATTAATTAGCAGTGAGCACAATTCTTTTATTGTCCTTTTTGAAAAATACAAAATTGGTAGGAAAATACAAGCACTGAGCAAATAGATTACTCTGTGTCACTAGACTGACATCTGCATTTTCTTTCTTCTCTAATATATTTTGTTTTTCAAATGATATCGAACTTTTAGCCTGGCAGCAAGCCCAAATTTTACTTCCTTTGAAATTCCTAAAAGGATATGTTTTCATCCTTGAAACCTCCCTGCTTTATAAAAGCATAACAAAAGCCATGATTTGAGAAAGGGTTAATAAATGTTAGTGAATCCCCTGTAACACAGCTTGGAAGCACAAACAACAGTTCAATGCACTATTCTGCTGACCTATTGCATCCGATCAACTGTGGTTTTATTTCTAGCAATGCCAGCAGGTGGGAACTGACAACATGTTTCTTTGGAATCGTAAAGAAAGATCGTCTCTGATGGAGAATTAGCTGGAAGTAAGCGAGGTTGTTTGGCACGGATCTAAGCAGGGACAATGCTTGATTATGGCTATCACTCTCCAGCTGCTGTCAGAATGTTAAGTTTGCTTTCTTGAGGCCTGACATCCAACACATTTCTTTTTTTAATTAGTATCTGGTACTGTAAGATGCTGATATTTTACTGCATGTCAGATGTGCAGGGCTAAAATACATCACTGAACTCAGAGGCAGGTGTGGGTGTTAGGAATTAGTTTTTTACCTCTCATAGGGAATTCAGGGCATCTCTCTCCACTTTAAAAAAGCTATGTGGATGGAGGAGTTAGTGTGGATAAACCTTCCGTGCTGTTGCACGAGAAAGGATGCAGAGTGAAGCTGATAAATCAAACATCAGCAAGGCAAAATACCCTGAGCACTGCCTTCATTTTCATCAGCATATCCAGGCAATTTTCTGCTCCTGAATTCTTCCTCACCCTGGCAGCACAGTAACGTGCTTCCCAGCTGCAGGGGTACAGGGGTGTTTACACCATGCTGAGGGAGCAGCAGCACTGCCCACAGGATTGAGGTGAACTAAGGTCAGCAGTGTTAAAGATTTGCCATTTTGCCACCTGTGTAATGACCTTGTAGGTAAGGAGGAGTTAGGGCTTTCACCTGTGGCAAATGTTACACAGCTTGGCAGGAGCCGTGGAGGGGCCAACGTGTGGATGCAGGTGCGACTGAAAAAAGTGGGACTGTAGCTACAAGTTCAGCCAGTGCTCAGCAGGAACCTCCTCCCACTTCTTTCCTGCAAAGCTCTGTGATGCTTGGCTGTATGTTTAAGTGTGTGTATGTGTATATAGCTTTGGGGTTTTTTGTGGGGAAGGGAAGATGTTAAGTTTTATTTTTCTGCATCCCGAGGTAAAGCTGCGAGTGGTTTTTCACCCAAGGTAAAGGCAGTAGCTTCTCACCTTAAATGCACATAATAAGTTTCATCAGAGACTGTTTGTAGGAGAGGGCCCTTCAGCCAGCAACAAGTAGGTGAGACAAATCTTTATTTTTTGTTGCATTAAAAAAAAAAAAAGAATTGGTATTCAGAAGAGGAGGGTTAATTTTTCTTACTAGAGTGATGCCATTTATTTGATGGTGCCTGGACAAGTCACAAAAAGTACTTAGGAAAAAAATTGCCAGTTTAATTTTTATGTCTTGTTCAAAAGTTCCTTACAACTTTTAAGACTGAGCCTATCCAATTTCAATGATTTTCTCCCAGAGAGAATAGGCATAATTATTTTGTGAAACTATCAACTTTAGTAGTATAGCCCTGGTGTTCCAAAGGTGTTTGCTGTAATCTGGGGCAGTTGCATTTTCCAAGTCAAACTGTTAATTGCCCATCCTCATACAAACAGGTTGCACCTTGCTCCAAACCTTCAGCAGTTCTGATCTCTGAGATATAGTTCAGATCTCTGAACTGTCTCCAAAGAGTCTTTGGAGAAAAAAAACTCAAAAAACTAAAACAAACTTTTTTCAGCATCAGAGCTAAATGAGACCTGTATTTGTGGCACATATCATTTACATATCTACAATTATTTTATTGATCTTCCTTTGTTTGCCAGGAAAGACCTCCCCTTTTGTACATGCATTCTAGCTAATCTATGACTCCAACAAGGTTTAAATTCTGCTATCAGGTTGACAAAGCAATGGGACATAAGGCTATAAAGCTGTAAAAAGATACGTTTAGCAAGGTTTCCTCCTACCTATAGCAGAGATTCTTCATCATATGTGAAAGTCATTGAGGCTCTGTGAGGGTTCCTAGAATTATCTGTACAGAAGAAAACAATTGTAAAGGTCTTATTGTGGTGGAGCATTGAGGCACATGATTTACTCTCAGGCTGCAAGCAGTCCCATTGATTTCAGAAACGAGTGACATGCAGAAGGTTAAACATGTGCTTTGCTGGGTTGGGGCCAAACCTGGTATCGTTCTTCTGCATAGTTTACAAAAACTTTTACTGTTATAAAAAAAAAAAAGCCCAGCAACAACAAACTGTTATAAAGATATGTTGTATTTTAAGTCAGGATGTAAAAGAGCCACCTCTGGTTCAAAAATAAGCGAGTTAGTTTTGCAAACACAGTAGGATTTTTTGGTTCTGTTGCCACTGAAAGCACAGCAGGGCCCCTGTGCATCATCCCTTGCATGGCCTGACGAGTACTGCAGTTATATTGACTTTCCTTCGTAGGCTCCCTGTTCAGTGGGTTTACCCTTCAAAGAACAGGTGTAGAAAAATCTCCAAGCACATGGGGCTGCACTGTCAACTACAGGATGGAGGTTTTAAAGACATTGCAGTTGACTTTGGATTCTGAGCAGGTACAGTTCAACATCTTCCATAAGATTCATGTTAAACTCAGGTTTGAGGAATGTTTTAGTTCTGAGCTGTTTATTCTCTGCTACACTCTCAGAGGAAAATTGCTCCATGCCAGTGAAATGATATGTCATGTATTTAATGTGTGGAATTCTGAAGTTTTCTACAGAATAAAAATTCTGGTTCTAGGTGAGTCATAAAACTTATGCTTTGACTGGGAAAAAATCCACCAAACTTCTAAAAATATAAAATCTAATCCATAAAAGGGAAAATTAAGTAAGATAATGAGATGTCTTTGTTTATCCCTCTAATTTCTATTTCAGTGTGATGTTTTACCTTGAATAACTCATGAGCAGTAATAGTTTTTACTGGTAATTCACCATCTTTAATTTCTTTCGTATCGATTTTGATGAGATTTCAGATGTCTCTTATACTGACTCACTGTCTTCTAATTTCTATAAGGATCTGAAAGGAAAAATGTAGTTTATAAAGACTAAATGGCATTCTCATTCTGCAGTTCAGCACAGTGCACTCATCAGTTTTATGTCAGCAATACTTGAGCAGTGTAAGATTCTTGTTCTTAGAAACCAAATAGCATAACTTCACTAATTCCTCCATGTGTTCTCTTCCCTTTATGGAGAAATGAATGTCATGTAAATACCCAAATAAAATAACCATGCCAGGTTTGGTCAGTATTTTGGACCATTTGCTTCCTCTTTTCTGTAATAAGAACAAACCTCCTGTTTAGGGTGACATGTGGGAGGTACTTCAGGATGTTTGAGAGGGCTACCCCGAAATAAAGGGATCTATCTGGTTGATGGAGTGGTGCAGTCACTCCTTGAGTGCAAGTGGATTAAAAACATTTTTAAATGAAGTTACTAAGGAATAGCTCCTCTGAAGCAACTGCATTCAGGAGCTCCTAGTAATGTCCATGCTGGGACATATGGGCTGAGAAGACCTGCCCATTCTGGTGAGAATCACACACGTCTGAGCTACTTGAGGGCATGTTTCAGTAACATGAAAGTGCTGGGTGAATGCCAGAACACTGTAAATTTTGGGAAAGACTCTCTTCTACTTGCTTTGATTTTCTCATTGCATAACAGAACTTCCAATGTCATATCCAGCTAATAAAGGGGTGGAGAAAAATATAAGGGGAGAGAAAACATTCAAAGGGCCCTGTTGAATCTTTCATAATGGAAAAAGAAAAAAAATCCATGCTTTGATACCTGATGTTCTCTAATCTATGAAATAAAAGAAAAGAATTCTGAAAGTTTTGGACATGTTTACATTCACACACTTAGAGTGTTATTCCTGTCCTCATAAATAAGTTATCTGTAACTGCAACCAAAAAAGGATCTTGTACAGTTTAGTGCCCCTTTATGGTTGACATTGATTTAAAACACTCCATAAGGGGCATAGTACTGCAGGATCAGTTAAAAGTAAATGCAGTCATGAAAGTTGCATGAAGTACAGTCTGCCAGAGCCTTGCAGACACTGTTCCTCCTACAGCAACTTGCCACCTTTCTAGCTAGACAGAAAAAATCCAGATGGAGGTATAGATGCAGTTTTATTTCGTACTAATTGGTAGCCTTGTGATGGGAAAGCAAAAGTCTCTGCCCAAATCAAGTCTTCTCAGATAAATATCCTCAGCAGTTTTAAGAGGATTTTAACTTAGTCTTAAAACATTTAGTCAAGTCTCTTCCAGAACAGCCTCCAAACGGGTAGGCTGGCTGTCTGGTCTCACCAAGGCAAGTTCCTAAAACATTATTGTTAATCACTGTATTTGTGCTAAGAAAATCAACACAGACAAAACAAAATCTAGACTTACACCAGTATGTTCAGCTCTATTAATTCCAACTTCTTTTGTTCGTGACTTTATATAGAAAAAGAGATATGAGTGTAAATTAGAGTGTGTTGAATGGGAAGCATCATGTAATCTTATGTGGGGAAAAGAAGTCATGATGAATTTTCTCTTGTCCCTGCATGAAAAGCTGGTTACATCAACTTTGGTGACTTCAGGAGCTGCACTAATTTGTCATTTCATCATAATGCTCAAAAGGCAGCAAGTAGGAAACAGGGACTGTAATCTTAGATGTTGTCACTCATTCCAGCCCAGCTGACCAGAAGCAAACTGTCCCACACTGTAGGCCAGGGTACATTTTTAACCACAGTGGTTTTTGTAGACCCCCTCAAAAAACGTAGCAATAAGAAACCCTTTACAGGTTCTTTGAGCAATAGTAGCATAATGGTTTTTTCAGTTATGGGGAATTTTGTCCAAAGGGCTGCCTGTGTGAAAAAAGGACATTGCTTGCTGTTGCAGAATTACTGTTGGAAAAATCCTGGAAGGGAACATTCAGAAGTGGTAGAGTCTGGACCAGAGGGCTTCCTGTGGCCCCTGTAATCCTAATTTTTGTGTCTATATTAACATATGAATGAAACTGGAAATCTAAATTAGTGCAAGAGATTGACATCAGTTTTTGCTCTTTTTCAGCTTATCTAAACAGTCACATTTGTGTCGGTCTATCAATTTGATGTTGCTTTTTCCAATGAAAGATAGGTCAAGTTTGGACATCACTCAGCAACACTGGGGACTTTTGTCCAAACAAATGCTGGCCAAACAGGTTAGCTGTAAATAATGAGTTGAAGTGCACTGTGTTCAGTCACTGAGTGATGGAGTTACTCATATTTATAATTATATACATGTGCACTGCTACACAGACATTTATTCAGTTGATACTTGCTTAGAAATGTGGTATTATAACTACAGGACTTTTTGAAATTATCTTGATAGTTTGGCAGCTATGATAATATGATGAAATAATTGACCATATTACATTCTTTAGAATGTTGCACAGATTTTACTTTAAATCATAATATCATAAATAACTCTGCTTATAGAACTTTGACAAATTTTATGAGGACAGAAAGAGAACTTTTTTACTTCATCTTGGTAAATAAGAACTCATTTCCTAAATATTTTGCTCTTGGATTCATTCACATATAGGTTGAGGGGGGGTATGGTGTCAAAATTCTCAAATTATTTTAGATAATTCAAAAAAAAACCCATCTAATGGTTAGCACCAATCTCATTTGGGGAAAATGCTTCATTGACCTCACATCTGAAGCTTGATTTGATATGAGGAAGGCACCCCGGTTGGGTACTCTGTAGAGTAAGAGCAACAGCATCTCAGTCTGACATCCTCTACCAGCTCCAGCCGTGTTCAGTTGTCAGTGCTCTAAGGAAAGCAAAGCAAAAAACAGAAGCCAAATTATACATCAAAAGGGAAACAGTATTTTCTCCTGCACTGCAGGCAACCAGCAGACCACCTCAGAATGGGATTCATATACTGTGTCAGAGAGAAACAGTCAACAAACAGTCCTTTCAGTCCATACCACCCTGTATCCACAGCCATCTGTGTAGCCAAGAACTCATATTACAAATTTATTTTTAATACCAGGTTTATCCTGATTTCAGAGTCCTTTCCAGAAATGGTACTAAACTTGTAGATAATCCTTGCATTTTTTAACCAAGTCATACATACACAGAAATAATTGCTCCTCCCTTTGAGATTTTGTACATTAATTGAGTGATGAATTATTAAGCCTAAGTAGAAGCTGAGCTGAGCTGAAGACTTGAAAGTTTTTGTTTTGTTTTATTTTGGGGTTTTTTTGGGGTTTTTTTTTGTTGTTTATTTGTTTGGTTGATTTGGTTTTTTGGGTTTTGGGTGGTTTTTGGTGGTTTTTGTTGTTTTTTTTTTCTTTTTGGTAGGAAGAAAGGAAAGGCTGATGACTTGAGAATTTTGATTCTGGGGGAGAGCAGTCCCAAAAGAGATGATCTCATATAGGCAAGATTGAGCCACATTAGGAGAGCTGAAATGCTCTAGACAACTCTTTTTCCCCCATCCTGATCAAGTAACACATCAACACTGTGCATGTGTGGGGAGGGGAAGCCCTTTACTTAGTATTAATATATTTGAAGCTTGTGGTGTCCAAATTCCACCTGTCCAAATGAGAGCATAAAAATGTAGGAATATTTTCTATTAAATATATCTCCACTGAGATAAAATAAAAATATGCTATAATTTATAAAGGCTGAATTTAAAATATAAAAAAAGAGTTTCTGGGTAAATCAGGGGTTACAAAGAGTTGCTATAAATATGGGATACTATTATTAAGAAATAGTTATGAAGTGATGCTCTGGAATTCTTAAATTAGTTATGCTTATTGATGTTTAGAGAACCAGCAGGAGTTTTGTGATCAGCTAAAGGACTGGTGCAGCACAGATCAAATAATATATTTTGTAATCTCTATTCAGGAGATCCAAATTTGTGACCAAAGTACTTAAATTGTCTATGATTTCATTATTCTGAAAAAGTAATGGTGATGAAATAATAGTACTTCTGTAATAGTAATGATGTTAGAAATATTAGAAGCGTTTAGCAGTGGTGATAATGTTCTTGTTCATGTTCATGTAGAACAAATGGGTAGAAAAAAGGAGTGATCTGTGGTGCTGGAGGTTTCATATTCTGTGCTGAGCAGCCCTCTATGAATGATGATTCTGATGATGTAATTCAGTAATTCATAGCACAATACAGATCTAGATTCAGTTATAGTGTGAATTTAGCTGGATAATGTGTACCTTTACTGGAGTGCAGTTTTACTTTTCAGTCTAATTTTGTCTGTTTGCTTTCAGCTTTGCATAATTAATTAAAAAGTCTGGTGAATGCAAGAGAAACAGCAAGTCCAACTGTTGGTTGAAATGAGCTATCAAATTAATGCCATATGACAATGACAGTTTTGTAAATCATCCTTTGACCTGATTTGCCTCTGAAGGAGTTTATACCCAAATACTTATTCTAATACAGGCACATACTGACCATTTTTATCGAGCCTCCAAGCAATTTATCCTCAAGTCTTAATGTAAAAAAACTATTTGAAATTAATAGGAAGTTTTACTCAATAAGGGAGTCCAGCTTTGGCTGCCAAGCCAGCCAGTTCCAGAATCAAATTTTTACTCTTAGTGTAATATTCCCTCCACTACTGGTATCAGTAGGGTTAATGATAACCACCTTATGTATTATTAGGACTAAGGAATATTTGTAATTGTTCTTCACAAGTAGAAGCTTGAGGTCATGGATTAACCAGCACACTGCAGTGAAAGTACATGAACTATGGGCAAAAATTTTCATTTAAGAGAAAAAGGGCTCCATTTTTCCATGTTTCAGAATACTTTTTTTCTAGTAAACTAAAACATTTTTTAATTAACTGAAGGAATATCATCATAAAATCATTACATTTTTTTATGGAAGCTAAAAAAAATACACTGTATAATTAAAAATAACATATGATCGCTAATGAAAAGTCATGGTCTGTCCCTAATGCCAGACTTCTTGCTTGACAAGAGAGAGAAATCTGGAATGTTAAAAGAAGCTGTTTATTGAAAAATATTAAATTATACTAGAAGTTTCACTTTCATACATTATATGATTTTATAATCCTACCAAGGAAAAGAAAAAAATGTGCTAATGCCTTTTTTGAGTCTTTATGGTGAAACTAAAAAAGAGGAATGGTTTGGCAGATATTTTAGATTGTTTGCTTTAATGTTGGGGTTTGAGCTTGTTTTTAACTGAGAACTATAATGAATAAGAAACAGTTGTTTCTCTGTGTCTTTTCCTGGAGGATCCCTTTGTCTCAAGAGGACTAGAAAGGAATCTTTCACAAAGATTTTCTCTCAGTTGTGGTATTGCTGATGTCAAGCATGCAAAAATCGTGAGTCAGCACTCCAAAAGTCACGAGACTGCATTGAAAAAAAAAAAAAGGCAATCTTTTAAAATACGTGGCACTCTTGTTCAAGCCTTTATGACAAATTTATGGCACATTCTTATACTTTTTCTGCAAATTGAAATCTTATTTTTCAAAACAAAAGAAGAAAAAAGAAGAAACAGCTGAGTTTTCTCAAAAATCTGTAAGACTCCCAGAAATGGGCTCCTGAAGAAGGTCTAAAGCATTTCAAACTTTGCAACGTAATTGCAGGTGTTGGAAACATGGCAATTATTTGTGAGAACTTTGATCTAAATTGAAGTCAATAAAAACAAATGAAAAAAAACGACTGGAAGAAAAGCAGAGAAAACTTCCTTTGCGTTTCAGAAGCTCAGGCTGCTGTAGTACCATTTGTTCTGCAGTCCTTCCACACAAATTCAGGAGAGTAGACCTCGTGTCTTTAAGGTTAAATAAGAAGATGTACAACATCTGATTGCCAGACAGAAGATACAGTCAGATAATGACAAATAACACTTTGATTTTGGCAAAAAAGGAATAGGCAAAGTAGTGCAGATGCTGTTGTTACAAAGATATAAGACCTTTACCACAGTTTAAAAGACAAAGACTATTTGAATCTAACAACATGGTTTCTGGCCAGAAAAAGCTCCAATTATTTTTAAAAATGTCACCTCATTCACATTCAATGATCACAGAAAATGGAAACATTTTAAGCAGTAATTGTAAACATCTGCTAAGGAAAAAAAAAACGAAAACATGACTAAGACAGAAATGAGCTGCCAACATAAAGTATTGTGTGAACAAATCCACGGGAAAAACACCAGATCTGCGGATGGGTTCTGTGTGCACTGTGGCAAAATTGATGATTATAAAAAAGATTAGAACCCACCTAAAAACGTTTTATTCTAAGTCAGTCTGGCCATCTACGCAAATATCAAGGAATGTGGCTACACTTGCATTTCTGCAGCAGCTTTGGCCCCTGCTGCTTTTCCTGCCCTGTTCCAAGAGAAGCGTTTGCACAGGCGCAGGGAATTGGACTCAAACTGATCTTACAATTTTTTTCTTTCTTTTTCAGCTGGATCAGTTAAGAAAAAGTCAATGGTGGTGCAGATGGTGATGACAGCTCATACAGAAATGCTGCTAGATTTCTAACCATTGCCTCGAAACACTGATTTCAGACTGCAGGGCTGTAATGACAACATAAATGAAGGTAAATCAGATCCTTCTGGTTTTTAGAAAGTGCTCTCCAAATCTCAGGCCAAGAAACAAGTGGAAGGCATCTACAGATCTGCATCTCAGCACAGCTTTTAAATGTATTGAGCAACTTGCAGGATCCAGGACTGCTTTGTAAGATCTGTTGACTCCAGCATGGAGTAACAGAATGACTGAGTTAATGCAGAAGAGAAAGTAAAGGTGTGAATCACCCAGTTTTTCAGGTATATCTGTGCCAGTTAAAGATATTTCCATGAACAACTCATATCTTGTATTGTAGAGATATAATGCCCCATGTCCTCTGGCCCAAGTAATCATGCACATTTTCTAAAATACAGCAGGCAGCCTGGGTTGGCTCAGGTCGTCTTTTCTTAATGCCAAACATCACATCTAGAAGCAGCTGTTCTGATTGAAAATGTTTTATCACCATCCTTTGGTAGAAACTTGCAACTGGCTGACCAGTTCATTTGAACTATTCCTGATCTATCCTCTTCTGTAACTGAGGAAAATCAGCCAGATCATGTGCAGCTGGGGGCAGATGGGCTCTGCTTGGGTTAAAAGGTTACTGAGCACAGGTGCCTTGCACTGCCTTCCTATGCTGCAGCTTTCCCTGCCCACAGCCTGTTCCCTGCCCACTCTCTGGTCCAACAGCTGATACTTAGTTTTATTCTTTCCCCTCCTTGTTTTTTTAGCACAGGAATGTCTGCCCTTCTGCTTCAGCACAGGGGGCAACACTGGTGAAAAAAATTTGCTGGCAAGGTAGGTGTGATTCTTTGCTGGAGTAGCAATAACAATTGGAGTAAAAGGCAAACCATCAATTTTTTTACAAAACAGGCCCACAGTCTTTAGAGTTGACCAGAACTGAGAATGTGAATAAGGACTTCTGGGAAATGGTAGTTTCAGAAGAAGAGTCTTAGAGACTTTGTTGATTAACTCTCTAAAAAAACCCTCTGAAATTGCAAGAACATCAAAATAGCTTGATGTCTGTGACTTGTTCTAGCTCATACTCAGGCTAAATTACAGGAGATTGGAACCCTGAAGGAAGACTGTTTGTGGATGGTGGGTGGTGTTTAATATTATGTTTATCATAATAAACTTAAATTTAATATTATGTTTATCATAATTAACTTAAATATCAAAATATGTATGTAGGTGGTGTTTCTGGAGGTTTTTCCTGCTTGATAGCTAGAAATTAGGTATTGGAGGAATGAGGACTCAATGCAACTTGCCTGTGCTCTGCAAGTAGAGCATAAAGACCAATTTCCTTAAACTCCTGAGCAATCAAAGCCAAATGCTCATGAAAAGCATCTTTCTAAGGAATTTTCTTGGAATATGGCACAGGAATTCAGAAGATCTATGATATAAGTCTTTTTGAAGATCTTAAAATGTATAAAATATCAAATTTGTACTTTCAAACTGCATTTTTTTTGGTAGTTTGGTAATGGAGAATTGGCTGCTGGTTTTAGACTGTGGCCAGGAAGACAGTAAAAGTAGTTATGTAATAAATCAGAAAAGAACGAGCTTTTGACATCTCACAATGAACTGCTGGTATTTTTTGAGAAAGTTATTTCATTCTTTTTTATCTAGGTTGAAGAACTCAAAATGAAACCTCTCTCCCAGCTCTGGAATTCCCATTGGTAGTAGCTGATTCTGCATAAAGAATACAGGTAAAAGTAACATTTTTGTTTACCTTTAAGGAAATTAGAAATTCCAGAAGTGCCATGAGACTAGAAAATCTTTTTAAAATGGGATTATCATCCTGAATACTTGTAGACAATAAGAAAAAAAATGGGGTTCAAACCTACCATTGTAATTAAGTACCAGCCCTCCAGGGTCACAGTGTACTGCCTTCAGTAAAGCCATAGGTCACAAGGCATGGGTTCCATGGTGCATTCAGCCTGGCTTTAGGCTCCTATGACTGGATCAAAATTGTTCAATGAAATAATGTATTGGATTGGTCTAAAGTTTGTTCAAAATTGGTTTTAAAAAAATTTTGGCTTTTTACTTGAAAGCTTTACATGTGACTAGAAACCAACTTTCCAACATCTTATTTTAATCCTGTTTAAATATTTTTCATCATTTTAATCACAGAATGAAAAACGTAGAACTATCAAAAAAAAAGTCATGTACAGTATGATTTTGCTGGTTTCATTGCCACTGTAAGCCTATGACTAAGAATTAGTGATCATACTAATGAGGAATTATCGGTCATGACAGACCTGTTGTTAACAGTCATGGAATCACAGCTGTCTAAAGGTGTAAGTCTTTGTTTTTCTGCTGAGTCAATTATGCCAGTCTAAAATTTGGTCCACTGCTCTGTCTCCTCCTGATATGTTTGATTATAATACATAAAATACCAGAAAATAGAAAAGGAAAGACTAAGTATGAAGGTTGATATTCTCCCGTGATCTGTGTTTTATGAGTATAGCATTTCTCAAACCTGATTACAGGCTTTCTCCCCAACTTACAAATATTTGCATTGCAGAAGCAAATTTAAAGAAAAATGACTAGTTAAATACAAGTTGAATTTGTTGGTGCTATTATGTGTTTCTCCATTGTCTCTCCACTTTGAGCTCTGCTCTTATCAGATGGAAACCAGAAGAATGTTGGTTTTAATTGCTGATTGTAAATGTGACAACCTGTACTTTCAGTGGTGGTGTTTGTTAGCTTTAGGGAACAGAGATGTTAGAGGACAAAATAAGTTACCTGTATTCCTTCATGGACTTCAGTGGGAGTCCCAGACGCTGCCTGAGGGTACAACCTTTTTATTTTTAAATCATTAAATTTATCTGTCTTTTATGAGCCAGCTACTTTTGTAAAACTGAAGTTAATCTGGGATAACTGTGTACATCAGCGGTGGCGTTCAGATGTACACTAGCCCAACTAATGTGGAATCGTGCCTGCTGGACAGAGTTGTTACTAGTGCATTGCCACCTTTTAGACACAGTTTAGGAATTAGCTCAGTGCGGATAGTAAAATGAGTTCATATGCAGACACGTTGCTGAAAATATACAAAATTAATGAGATGGAAATATTTTTATTCAGGTCCATGATGCACATTTTTCCAGTAGAAGGGAAACAAACCGGGAATGTGACTGAAGAGTCAGAAGAATATTGGTCTTTGTTACTGGCTCAAAAAGTTTGGAAGTAGGAAAAGTGACACCAGTATACAACCCTTTTATTTCCAGTACTGCAACATAATTCATATCTGAAGATACAGACTTTGGTTTTCTTTTTCCTGTCTTGGTTCATTGGTGTTGGACTGCAAAACTAATTAATTCAAGTAAAGGGCACTAGCGTGCCTTCCAGCTCCCCAGTGACTACCACAGCATCTCCTTTTTCCTAATGGAATCTTCTGCCAGTTTCAATGGGCAAATTCTTGTAAGGAGAAGGGTTTGGGTGGGGTTTTCTAGCCTGAGCTCTTTACAGCAGTGCAAAGATCCTGCATGTGGACATAACATCACCACAACAGTGAATATGGGTCTGTAAATCAGCACCAGGCTGTGTGTGGCACCTCAGCATCTTCCCAAGGGTTCTCCTGAGCACGTGGAGCTCTCAATGTTCCTCTAATGTTCCTCTTATTCCTATTCAGCCTTAGCATACACATGACATTTGGTATCAATGGCATGAACATATCACTCTGGTTTTGTTTTAGAAAAACTAGAGAAAGCAAAATGACATTTCACAAACAAAGCTGCCATCCAGCTGCATAAAGACTCAGAAAGAGTCCTTAGGTTAGCTTAGGAATGAGACTAAGACTAGGGTTTGACTCTTTATCCTGATGGTGCAGAGTTGTTTGCTTGGGGTTTAGTTTTAGTTTGGTTTGGTTCGCTTGTTGTTGTTGGGTTTTTTTAACAGTTACCTTTAAGGGGAAATAATTATAAAAGGCCTACATGTTTACTTTTAAACACAGCATTTTTTCCACTCTGCCCCAATGACATTTTAATGACCTGCTTTGCCTTGGTTTTTACTGGCAGCGTATATTGAAGGAGTATTTTATGTACAGTTTTAACATTTGAACAACACAGCTCCGTGTTCTGTTACTCTTTTATGTTGTGGAAAATGTCTTTTAAGTTTTTATTTCTTTTAATTGCTTACTAATTTGAAGGCATTTTTGCAAATATCTTTAGAAACTTTCGGATTAATTATTAGTAAGGGTTATTAATTTAAGAAGAGCAAGCAAAGTAAAGGCTGCATATATTTTCACTCAAATTACTATCCTAAATGACTCCATGGGGGGTTTCTTATAGGGGTCACTGAAAGGCAGAAAGGAATGTTTTTACTTCTTTGCTTTGTCACAAAAATTAGGTTACAAGGGCTATAAATGCAGGTAATACTTTTTATTACTAGATTTTCCTCTGTAATGAATATAACATTTCTTCTTTTCATATAATGATACCCACTGAATGTCTTAGTACTTAGCATGTTTACTCTTACCTTTAACAAGGTCTAAAGTAATTCCCCTTTAAAAGGCTTGCAAGCAAATTTGAAGGCAAAAAAAGAAAGCCTGTATGGCAGGATCCCTGCTGGAAGTGGAAGATTGGAGTGGGACACTGTCTTGCGTGCTGCCAACAAGCTCATCAATAACGCCAACCCTTGAGTAGGTGAGGTGGTGAGAAGTAAAAACTAAAACTGGAGTAGTCGAAAGTCTGAACAAGAAAGACCAGAAAATTTTACAACGTAAAATACAAAACTGGTCACGTGTTTTCCTGCTGTAAAACAAATTGGTCTGTGCCAGCCTACCAGAAATTACATTAACGTGATTCTCTAGTTCCAAAAGAGACTTGGTCTCGCTATTGCTTTGAGAGTTGTCCACACAGCTAAACTGGGGTGAGCAGCTCCCCCTCGGCAAGGCCGTGCTGTGTCCCCACGGCTGCGGCGCTGGTTCCGTGTTTCTGGGCTCAGGGCACTCTCTCCAGGGGACTGCACCTCCTCCCCAGCCCTGCTCTTCAAGAGGGCATTAATATTCTCTGAAAGGCAGCCACTCATCTGCAGCTCTGTAAGGCCAATCTACTTTGATCTCAGCCTCAGAAACAGAATGATGGGGGATAAGAGTTCAAAGTATAAGAAGAAACTCAACATGCAAAGAATGTACTACATCTTAATAAGTAAAGAGAGTTCCCTCCACTTGTGGCTATTGTAAGGAAAAAATAGTTTAATATCTTTATGGGATTAGGACTCCACGGTACTTTGCTAATGAGTGGCCAGAGCTATTAAGATTTTCCCTATGTCTCCAGATAGGCTGGCAAACAAACAGCAATAAACAATGGCAAGTCTGAGGCTGGCTATTAAGAGTTTGATCTGGTGAGTATTTTATTAATGTGGCTAACATGTTGAGTTATTTTGTTTGTAGGCGCAGTGGAGTAAATATATAACGTAGAATTTCAATCTTTTCCTTACAAGCAACCTGAGGATTAAGGAAATTACCAGTAATGAATGGAGGCTTTCTAACAAAGTTTATCACAAATGACCCTGGATTGTGAAGTGTTCTCTATTCAGGCAGCCATAGATGGACAGGAGATTCAGAAAATTACCAGAGAGGACAAAATTCCTTGGTTTTTACTGGTTTGCTCAGAACCATGCAGATATCATTCACATGAACACTTAACCTGCATAGCAATGACAAATACCAGCAAATTTAGCTTTCATAAGTGTATTTGAGAAAGATTAGCACACACCATTCAGTTCAAGTTTTAGTTTTTAGGTTAGCTGCCTTTCATATTAATCAGCTTTGGTTTTTTCAGAGCTGCCTTTTCTGTGTAAGAGCAGTGGGTGAATGCCATGTTTAATAAACCCTTACATCCACTAATTCCTTTTTCCAGCAATTGTGTGGTTTCCAAAAAACAAAAAATTAAATTTGTATAATTAGAAGAAGAAATGTAGAAATGAATGTTGTTTGTCCTTAAAGTGGTGGAGAAGCTTTATGTTCCGAGGAATCGCAAAGCCTTTCGGGACAATATATTGTTCCTTAAAGTTCTTTCTATTTATTTTTCCAAGTCCTATAAGTATGGTAGGATTTAAGGTCAGCACAAGGTACTTCTTCACTTGACTAGCTCAGATGCTAATTGTCACAATGAAGTGCAGCATACAAAGGAGAGTGAGATATTTCACATGCAAGTTCTGATTTTCTGAGTGTGATGGCAGGAGTTACTAGCAAGGATTTTCATCAGGTCGGTGTTGAAACCTTCTTTCCTTTTTCACTTCTCATGACTGATAAACAGCCATCTGTCTCTAGCATCAATCTGACTGCCTAGAAACAGGTTACTAAATTCTCTTCCCTACAGACAGTGATTTCATTTTCCTTTTGGAAAATGTTTGAGAAGTATCAGAGTTTTGTACAATAGAGGCCAAGCATGAAAAACTTGTCAGTCAAGAGAACGTCACCCCATAAATGTCCCTAACAGCTTTTTCCTCTTTTCTGGTTCGAAAGGAGAGTAGCTTTAATTAATTTATTGGTTGGCATCTGTTTAACAGGCATTTGTGTGATGGGTTTCTGAACACACCTGGTCTGTTTTTTAATGTAACCTCCAAAAGGATTTTGATCTTATTTTTAGCTTTAACCTTATAAAAATGTAACAGCACAAAGAATTCTTACAGTGACTAAACTCTTTTTTTTTTTTTTTTAATTTAAATCCCAGTTTCAAAGGAATTTAGCTATGACCTGGATTTTAATTTTCTTGGGGATTTTACTAATGCTTGAGGGGGGAAATCTGGTACATTTTCAGCATATTAAATACCTGTTTGTGTCAAACTAATCATTAGATTTCTAATTGATTTGATTACAGTACAGTGATACAGCATGGGATATGTCTGGATATTTATCATCTTTAGTTATGCTATTATTAGACTATGATTTCTTTATTTTCATTATTGGGGCACACTACCTAAATATTGCTCAGTTTTGGAACCACTTAATTATCCTGTCATTGGTGTAACATTATTCAATTTTACATTAAAATTATTTTCCTGGAGACCTAAGCTAGATTCAAATAAACTGTTCATTTTTGGCAACCAGGAAGAAATGGAGTCCTTGTAAAAATCAGACTTTGGAGTGAGGAAGTTGGCGATTTTTTTCATTAGTTTCATAGGGCTCATTGTTCCTATTCTGGAAACTTTATAGCTGCAATCACCTACGGCTAGAATCTGATTTTTACTGAGGTGCTATAATAATTACACTAAGTACTTTCTGTTTGTCACTGACAAACAGCAATCCTTGAATGTCACTTAAGGAAAATAGAAACTTTTATACTGTGGCTTAGTTTCCAAAACTTCATGGTTTGAGTTCTCAGGAATAAGTGCAAGTTTTTCATTAAATAAAACCAAATCAAACAAAGAAAAAAAACTACCCTGGGTTTTGCATATAACCAGGAGATCTCTCAAAATCTTGGGCATACTCACTGAGATGTGATAAAATATTTTGCTAAGAAACTTAAGTATGACTTACTGAGAACTGAAGGTTGACAAGTTTAAATACTGTAATAGCAAAACAAACAAACAAAAACCTTTCAGTTCACTTGTGGATTAGCAGTTAATACTCTGAAATCCGCAAGCTATGGCTATCTGTGCTGTTATAATCCAAAAGAAGAACTCCACTTTTTCTGTTTTTTCAAAGGAAGATCTTAATCACCTCTTTGTAAGCCACCAAACCCCTTATTAAAAGTCCGGGCCCAATCCTCCCTTGAAAGAGTGGCCCCAGCAAACTATGAGCTTTGATCCTAAATTGAGAACAACAACTACTGAAGGTAACAGTATGTGATTAAGGACTGCAAAATTTGGGCCACTGACATTAGTGGGACTGACTGCTCATGGGAGTAAAGAACAATTTCATAAGATTAAGGACCATTATTATGTTTGGTAATTGTATTCTTATTAACCCTTCCTCATTATTTATTCAGTTTAAATTAATTGAGCAATATTAATGTGTTGTCAATATCAACATTAGTCAGTGGAAACTACAGTGAAAATGAATGCAGTGCTTTTTTTTAATTATGAAAACTTCTGTTTATAGCATAAATACTATGTACTGTTAAATCTACTAATGGTATGGTTGCTAGTCTTGCTCTTTGACATCATATTTTTAAATAAGTTACTGACAATTTGAATCATTAAACACAGTTTTCTGTTAACATTAACTTGGTCTCACACACATACAAACTCTTTTCCTGCTGTTCTAAATGTGTCCCAGTAAGTGCATCCAGTGAGGGGACTTAGAGAGCTGGGACCAACCATCTGTTTGGGCCACAGGGTGCTGTGTCCCCAAGTCAAGAGGCAAGGAGATAATGGAACATTCTCCCCCAGTTTTCATCTACAAACAAGGGCAAATATAACATTAACAGCTGGACTGTTAGGTTCTACAACCAAACCAGAGTAAGATCCTCTCTCTTAAGAGAACTGGGGTTGTCCCCATCCTTAGGAACTGGGGAAGTCCCTCAGCTGACATCTCTGTTCTCCCTGTAAGAATGTAGGTAGAAGTGCTACCCTAGAAGCTTTGGAATGGTCATTTTCTTGAGGTGGGGAGGATGTCTAAACTGGATTGGTTTGCTTCTCTTTAACTTCTGTTTATCTGCAGAACCAGGCATTGTGACAGCTATGACACTGAGGGACCAGAAACATCATTTGGGGATTTGAGAAAAAAAAAAAAAGAGAGACATTTAACTTGCTCTACCTGAATTTTGTAAAAGCCTTGCACTGGTACCTCGCTGATTTCAGATTTTTGTGTTTGTCGCAAATAGGAAATGTTGAAAGAACCTGGAGCTTAACAGCTTAGCTCTTTCCTCTGAGAGGAAATAGAATTAGGATCTGCATGTGCTTGGCTTATACTTCATAATACATTTTATTATTAGAATTATAAATTAGGCCCCTGAGCACAAAAATACAGCATAACTAAAAACATAACTAACCAAGGTAAATTGATGCCTGCCCTAATATATTTTACCATCACAGAATACTGGAGACTGCTTCTCATTCTGGGCCCTCCACTCTTTAAGTGGGTCTGTTGGCACAGTATTACACTGCTGTAACCAGTCTAGGGCTTGAATCTGAGCCACACTTTGGTTTCCACCCGTTCATCACAACTGGAGAGTCTTGTAGGTTTTTGGCCGACTTTCACCTTCTACAGGTGGTGGAAGGCCAGCTGCAAGTGTTTGTTCTCATTAGCTGTGCAATAAGCCCTGGGCTTTTCAGTGCTAGTGATGGAAGAGAGATTGTCTTGTGTGTGTGTGTGGTTGCACATCTTTCCATGCTGGCATTTAGTGGTGTCGTGATTCAGTGGTGCAAGAGTCAGTCCTTTGCTTACCATTTTCTGTAGGATTAGCAGCCAGAAAAACCTTTGATAGTGATACAGTCCTGTTTCCTTGACATTATGCAGTAATCCAAATTTTTTAAAATGGGGGTAGTAATACTACCCCACCCAACGTGTGCCTGATGACTACAATCATGCATGTTTCTGAGGAGAGACAGTTATTTGAATCAAATTGGTTGTCTTTGTAACTTCAGCTTATCTTGTGAAAATACTGTCAGAATAATATATGCTTCCTTTATAACCAAGAAGTTCTACTCTTGATCGATAGGACTTACTTTTCATTTGTCAGCTTAATGAATTATTAGTCTTCCAGGGTTTTTTAGTACATTTCAGACTCTTTTTATGCAGCAGACAGCTGTGACAAGCTGAGTTGGAAAACTAGCCTAAGCTCTGGTGCTAAATAGGGACCAGTATGCTCAGCTCTCACTGGGTGCTCCTAATGTATATAACTTAGGTGGAACTACTTGGACAGATGCCAAGAGCTGTAGCCAGAAGTGATGCTGGGAGAATGCCCTAGTGCTTGGGCTTGACGCTTTGAGACAGTGATTATACCTGGGAACTCGCTGTAGCCCTGATAGGAGGGCCCAGGGCTGGGAAACGTGTCCTTTGCGAGAGGAAACATTTTGATGGTATGGCAAGGAACCTCTGGACTGGTGTCCTCAGAGGTTTCAGCTAATAGGGCTGCAAAGCCACAGTACACGAGCTATCTCCCTGCATGTCAGGATTGTTGCTGCAAACCAAACCATGCAGCTCTCTGGAGCTCCAGAGAAGCTGTAGTTCATAGGGGTGGGATTTGGCTTTCCAGGTTGGGCTGCTACTCCAGTTGTGTGCAGCAAGTGCTTTACAACTGGAGAGTAAAATCATCAGAAAATGCAACGGTTTTCCTGCCAACCAGTGGCAAAATTAAGTGCTTTTGCATTGTTCCCTCAGGATTTTATCAAACAAGTAATTTTCCTTTTTCTTTTTTTTTTTTTTTTTTTTGGTGAGTCTACCTTTACTTTTGGGTGCATATGAGGAAAATGAAGATTTCACATTGAGTAAGTTGGTTGTGTTCCATAAACATTAACTGTGCATATGAAAGCTGTCCTAGGGCAACCCTGATGTTGCACACAGTAGTGTTTTCATCTTTTCTATAAATATTTGTAGTTGATCATGCATTACAATACAACATTCCTCTCTTTTGACTTTGCCCTTTTTTTTTTAACTTGTTCATTTGATTTGCACAGAAAGGGGAAGAAGTTTTTATGGAAAAGATGAACTGCAGACTCAATTCTGTGTGGAGATGTGTGTGTATGTTAGTAAAGCCTACTGAAAAGCTGTTTATGGATTTTGGTGAGAAGGCATTATCTCCATTTTTATGAAACTAATGAAATCTTTGGGGTTTTGTTTATCTGTGTACAAAGTTCTGTGGAAAAAAAAAGTAAGTGGGAATGACAAGGAAACATCAGAATTTAAGTCTTCTGATATCATTCATGCTTTAGATACTTTGCTGCTTCTGATGTCCCAAAATGCCAGCAGTCTTGGAAGTGTGTTTCTGAGTGACTTTTTTGGAATAGCCAGAAATATTCTGTGAATCACAGAAGGAGACCATCCACTTATAGTGAAACAAAAACTAAATTTGTATTTTCAAATTCCTTCTAGTATACAACTTTATACCATAATATTATTTCTGGTTTTGTTCAAGTATTGGGTAAGTCAGCAGTCAGAGCACCCTAAACCAGGCAGTTCCAAATCTGGGCAGGCATTTTGGCAACATGCTGTCACTGGATCCTAAGTACAATCCTTCTGTTTGTTGACTAGTAAAACAACAAAAGTTCTTCAGTGAAAACAAACCAAAATTGTAATTGTTTTTAATTAGTGGCAGTTCTACTTAAAAGCTTAAAATGATTTGACATTTGCATAGGTCCTTTGCATGATCCTAACTTCATGACAGGATTGCAAAATAATTCAAACGTGGCATACAAAATACAGTAAAATTTCCCTGGTTTCTACCCTTTGTAGGGTTATGGCAATTTTATATGTGGATTCAGATCTCTAATATTTTAATCAACCTAAGTTCTAGAAAGCTAAGTTCTCCACATAGATTGCATTTATTATGTGAAAAGTCTGTACATTTCGAACAATTGTTTTAGAAATAAGCATAGGAAAGTTTTAGTTATGTATGGAGAATGTACTGCTGTGGTTTTCTTTTTCTAAAGGAATAATTGAACATTACTGGTCTAGTATCACTGTCTTTTCATTTGTCTTTCATCACTCTGCCTTTCAATACCATTCATCTATGGACTAACGCAAAGCCTGCTGGAGTCAATAGAAGTCATTCAGTTGACGTCAATGAACAATGAATCAGGCCCTTTAAAAAGAAGAAGAAACTAGGGTTTACAAGGGTTAAACAGACCACTGAGGAAAAACATTCTGAGGCAGGAATTGTGACTTCTGTGTCCATACAGCACCTGGCACTTCCCTGACATTCAGAACAGTGACAAAATGAGCCCATCCTCAGTCTCCACTGGTAGCTCTGATAAGGGAAGGCAGTTTTGCCAACGTCTGAATTTTTTTTTCTATGCAAAGCCTTAGCAGGTACCAATAATTGTAATACACAGTAAAAATCTGTTCAGATAGGTGTCATTGATGCAGATGTTGAAAGTCTTTTTGTTTATTTGCTTCTGTCCGGTCTTTCCAAAGAACTCACTTCGCTATCAGTCTTTCTTTGTTCTGATTAAGTTGTAATCACTCAAAAGCAGATTCAGAAGCTCCCCCTCTTTCCTTCAGAGAGACAGTGTTTTGTTTTATACCCAAATGTGACATTGCACACTGGTGCAATCGAAAAAGGCTGCAATGATCAATTGAGGGCCCAATCAAAGCCTAACAGATAGGCAGCCATTCGTGGCTGTTTGATATAAAAGGTGTTTTATTTCTCATCACTTTTTTGTCACTGAAAGAATGCTTCCTACGTGCAGATTAATTAAAGTGTAAACATTAAATATTGATTGATGCATTATCAGCATGGAGCAGTTGCCTCCACTCAGATTGATTCCTGCAGTGATTTATTGTCATATTTGTGGAGTCATTTCACTCGATAACAAAGAGAAATAGCCTGCTCCCTCTACCTTTCAGGCTCGCTTTCTGGCACTTGCACTGCACCTCCTCATCCTCAGTGACTCCCATTTTTTGTCTTCTAGAACTAACACACCTTCACCATATTTTCAGGAGAAAAGTTTAGGTCTTTTTATTTTGGCATTTGCATAGTAAGTTATAGTTCAGTGGGAAGCTCGCAGCCCTGTGCTCTCAAATGGAACATCTCTGGTTAACACTTCCACCCCCTGTCCCACACAGCTGCTTTCCACAACCCTGCTCAGGCACAACTTTGCAAGGACAGGTTCAAATTATTCAAATTAACTCACTGCCAACTTGACAGAAAGGTGAACTTTCAACAGAATAACATTGCTTAGGTCAGTTGTTTGCCTAAATTATCCAATTAGTTACTCTGAGTAGGAGCACGGGCACATGATAGAATATCAATTTGAAAGAATTTCGGGTTTTTACTCTCATTTTTGGGCAAATGCATAAAAGAGGCCTCCATTCAAGTCTTCTGGAGTATTTAAAATGAAGTTTTGTGGGATGTTATTGAGCATCAGGATTAGAAAATCTTCTCTAAAGAAATATTATTCAATTTCTGTAACTTTTGGAAGTGGATTCAAATGAGATAGTAATCCAAACCCCTTTCTGTTCTCCCTGAAAGTCTTTAATGTTCTTACTGTGTTCATCTGTGTCAGGGATGGCTATTGCACAGCACTGCACATTGTGAGATCCCCTGTTCACAGCCCTCTGTGCCAAAAGGAGCTGTAGCCCTGATGTCAGGTATTTGTTCCAGGCTGCTGTTGTCCCTCCTCCTCGGTTTCCACAGGGTGGATGGTCATTCAGCACTGTTTTCAGCCAGAAGCTGCCTGTGCTGGCTGGAGGCACCCTCAGTGACCCAATCAGCTACAAAAGAAAATTATTTGTGAAATTACTTTGTTCTGCAGTAACAAAACTTAATCTCTTACATACATAGATTTCATTTAACATTCAGAGAATTAGATTACTCAAAGTCTGCTGAAATCAAACGTGTGAGCAAGACCACAGAAATATCTAATAGGCAACTGGTGATTTTGATTCAGTCAAGCAGCAAAACATTAACCTTTGGTCACAGTAGCAACAAATGCTAAACTTGTGAATTTACTGCAGCAGATAATTTCACTCCTAGACCTGCAGGAAATCATAGGAATGGTTTCCTACATAAGCAGAAGCCATGCCAAACTGGCTCCCTAAGAATGGTGTGCTATTATTTCTCTAAAGGGCTGTTGCAAAAATGGTGTGCGACTTCATTAAGATAGGTATGCACTTGTGCTGCTGCCGTTCCTGACCATCCCTGTCACTCCCAACAGCACTTTATTTAGGGTGTTTTGATATTTTACAGATGTACCCAAAGGTGGGAGAAAATGTTGCTGTTCTAGGTCCTTCCTCCCCACGCATTTCCTACCAGATGCTCTTCAGGTCCTCCTTCTGCTCTGTCATTTTCCATTCCAAATCAAAATTCCGGGTTTTTTTTGCATCATCCTGCTGATATCTGGGCAGTTAGCCCTAAATTTGGCACTCTTAAAATTAAAAAGCAAACAAACCAAGTTTAAGGTATTGCTCACCTGGATCCCTTCAAAACAGTGCTCTCTCAAGATCACTTTTCCCCGATCTTTGTTTGCTGTTGCCCTTCCCCACCCTCTGAACGCCACCGTTGTCACTTGTTGTTAGACTGTCAGCCTGATTGAAGTTGTCAGCTCTGCCAGGCAAGGACCTTGCCTTCCTATTTGTCTCTAACCAGCTGTGCAAACCAGCATGGCTATACAACCGCCACTGCTCCAAATGCAGTGCTGTAAGCCTCATGCTTACAAGGCTACTTCAAACAAAATCTACTGTCCCTGTAATTTTTCTGGAGTATATTTACACTTTTATAAAGCTTTTTATTCAAAGATTCTAATGCAGTTTGTGCCAAGATGCAGAAGTGTTCTTAAAGATCTCCAGTTTTAGATAAAAACGTACATCATCTATGAAAATAAAGTTTCTTTTAATATTTTTCATATGACAGATAAAGGACTTTCTAGCAAATAATATTCAGTTGGAATTGCGCTATCATCATTTAGATAGGGTCACACAAAAACAAATGGAGAGAGACTCAGTTGCAAGGGATCTGTTTTGCAGATCAAATGTGGACCTGAGAAGATCCACAGAATGCACAGAACTGTTCCCTCTGGGGATGTCAGAGCATCTTTGAAAACAATTGGAAAACTTCTGCTGGCTGCAGTGGGCCCAGGCTTTCCTCCTTGTGTGCAGTGGTGACATACAGAGGTGCTCATGGTCAGCTTGGACTTGATCGTAGCTTGCATGACTGGAATGGTTCCCAGGAGGAAGCAGTCCCAGGGAAGGCACCAGCTTATGAAGAGCTAAGGGCTGTGACTGCTCTGGTTTGTCCATTGAAGGGCTTGGTAACTGCAGGCACCTCTCAACTGTTTGTCCTGGTCTTTGTTCCTTTCCACTAAGGTGTCTACCTGAGCTCAGTGTCAGTGTAGTGAACTACTACAGCTGCAGTTACACAGGTTGTGGTGCTGCTCAGCAGCCGTGTGAGCCAATGCACAGCAAGGCTGGATTTCTCTCAGCCCCCACAGGTGTTCCTGACCGACTGTAGGGGTCAACTACATGGAAGGAACAGACCTCAGGGATATGTGGGGAACCGTGGAACAAAGACTAGAAAACACATCTTTTTGGTAGGTTGTAAAATAATTTTCTAAAAGCAGTGTATTATTTAATTCTGTCTCAAATACCATCCTCCAGGGCCAGATTCTGAGAGGAATGAGGTATTTGTGAAGTGAGCTTTCCCTCAGAGTGCCTCATTGCACCTCACTGTTATACAGCTGTTGTATAAAAGCCATGCAGTAGTTAATAATGAGAATTTTAAAGTATTTAATTTGTTTTGATGTTTTAAATAAGATGATTTTTCCCTTATATGCTTTCCCAGGATCATAGGATAGTTCAGGTTGGAAAGATACACATCTTAGAGTACTTCTCTTGAATTCTGATTAGCGTTTCCTTTCACCACGGACAATTAAATCTGACATGAAGGGATACAAAAAGATGTTTGTTAAGTATTTAGAAAGCTCAGTACTGACCTAGATGCTGGAATTTTAGATATGTTCATATACACAGGGATTGTAAACCTATCCTAAGGACTCAAACTCACAAGAAGTTTCCCCCTTAAAAAAAAAAAAAATAGAAAATAAGAAAGTTGTGATGACAAATCCAAGCTGAAGTCTGCAGCCCTTCCCATTTTACTGAAGAGACTGTCTGCTCTGCAGTAGGAGTTGGATATTAATTCAAACCACTCTGCTAATTTTCCATATGAATTTGCAGACATATGACCTTTTTAACCAAGTAAACTCTACATATAAACTTAGATTAGCATATTGATGCAAATTACCCCAGTTTCCTTGTATCTCTGGAAGACCCGCCAGATGAATACTGGTGCCCTAAATTGTGATATTTCCCCTCCAAAAATGAGTTTACCGTTTTTGAGGCAACAATTACAGGTTGCATGAGAATGGTGTGTTATTTCCTGAAATTGTGTGTAATTTATTTTTAAGAGCTTGAAACATAGTTTTGAAGTTAAATGCGTATCATCTTTGTAGCTGCTCAAATCATGTTATTTTACATTTCCTGAAATACCTTTGAAGTTTAAATGCAAATAAGGGGAAAATAAATTACAACTTGTGGAGTGACCGGTGTCTGGTTATATGCTGTATAATTAACTCCATCCTTCACGTAATGTTTGTCTTAATATTTATCCAATGTACTTTAGAATCATTGAGATTATTGGTGATTCTTTCCTTGGAGGAAGCAGTTAGGCTTGTTCATAAGGTGGATTTTTTAATTCACTTTCCAGGTCACAAGGATTAAACATTTTCAAAATCTGTTGTATTAATTAAAAATGTATTTAATGTTAATAATAAGCAGCTACAACTGCCAATTGCCCAGAATAGTCTTTTATGATCATCTTCGCTATTTCTTATATACCTTCAGTACTTTGCCTTGTGAAAAAGTGATCAGATTTATTATTTTAATTTGAATATTATTATATTTGGAACCATGAAATAGATTGATAAGGCACATTTGTCCTTTCTTTGCCTGTTCTGTAGCCTACAGACAGAGATGGGATTTCAAATTAACAGAGTTCTATTAGGAGAAACCGTTTCAGTCCAAAAATAAGCTTTTTCATTTTTAGACTATAACTCGTATTATGACAGAAATTAACATTTTTGTGACCTGTAATTAACTGTGCCTCCTCATGCTATAAATAAGGTTTGGTGGCTACAGCTGGAGTTAACTGTATCTGGAGGTCTAAGATTTTATTGGTAGCTTTTTGTATTTGCTAGTGACACTGTGGAGTTCAGGGATGCAGACAGTCAAGAGCACAAATAAAATCTGTGCCTGGTGTCTGCAGTCCTGTTCCATTTCATTCCTGCAGTGGCATCAGAGCTTCCTCAAATTCATCCTGTGTTCAGAAATCTCCAGGGTTAAAGTCTTTGATGCTGTTGGTAATTCCAGTCTGCACCGTTAAAGCTGCATTTTCTAACTGTCCCTTGGTAATTGTTGCAAGGACTTAGACAAGTAAGACTATCCAAAGGCATCACTAAGGTCAAACCGTGGTAGAAAGTGCTCTGATTTTATCCTGGAGATTGATGCTTGTATCACCTTTTTTTCGATTCAGTAGCTGGGGTTATAAAATGTACTTGCAATCACTGATAACATGTTAGATCAGACTACAAGTGGAGTAACACAGTATTTTATACACTCCGTGTAGTTTTACCTAATGCAACAATAAATCAGGGAAGGCAGAGGTCTTTTGTAAATTTTAATGAAAATTCAGCTGTTGAAAATATACTTACTTCTGGCTGAAGTTCTAGAAATATGAATTCACTTCTGTTCTTTACAGCTGTAAAAATTGTTTTAGCTACAGACTTTCTGGTAAGGCAGTAATGAAACAACTAATGAAAGGAGAGACAGTGCATCCAATATATTATAATTAGTTTGTCATTGGCTATAAGCAAAATGAGGGGAGGGGGGCAGATGGTAAAAGGTACTTTGAGTTAGCTGTAAAAAATTCCCTTTAGTGAGCACGGTCTAAAAACAATCTCTGTGCATGAATGAGACAAAAATTGGTTGGATGGGTCTGTTGTGCCATTTCATGGAAATAAAATCATGATAAAATTTAAAAATATTTATCACAATAAACCCCATTTTTATGCAGGTCCAGAAGGTTTAGTGGAGAACTTTTTTCCAGAGATTATGATAGCTACTGAAAAATATACCTTTATTTTGTTGCAAAATAGCAGTTATATTTAGTAAACCTAATTCATATTTATTAAATGAGTGTCACAAGAGGGAAATTGGGGTATAGAAATAAAGCATACTGAAGAATACAAATATGCTGCTAAACTTCTACAGCATCTTTCTTTCTTGTAAGTTTAAAGGAATGTTTCTGTAAAATTAGAGTTGTTGTTTCCTGTCAATCTACAGAAACAGACTAAAAGTCAATACCAAGTGACCATGCTCATTAAAGCACTGAAGATTTGAACAGCATTAAGCAGAATTTGCACTTCATTTTTGCTTAGAAGTCACACAAAAACGGAGTTTATTCAGTTCTTCACTTCAAAGTGGATTTTTCCTTGATTGCTTTTTTACTAATTATGTTCTGCACATATAGAAATTTTTATTTTTTTTTTAACATAAACTAAGGTATTGTATTCATTATTGCTTGTAGTTTTCTGCTGTACCTCAGATGTTTTAAAAGTTATACTTTTTTTCATTATTATTAGTGCTTCCGCACTGGAATTATGGATATTGTTTCTCGTAGCCTTCTCACAAACTTAAAATGATTTTCAGAATTGCATAGGAAAAGATTTAAAATCTGATTGCCTGCTCTCATTTGTGTGATTCCCCTTGTGCAGTTTCGAGGGCTGTAAGGAGTTGCTTCCAAATTATGTTGGTGTCACACTGGAATCAGGTGCTCGCAGCTCAACCAACACACACAGCTCTTACCCCCAGGGCATCACTGGCTTCCTCCACTTCCAAAGGTACCCCTGGTGAGCTGCAATGTCTCACCTGCAGGTTCTTACCTTCCATTGCTTCTGGTGGTTTTCTTCCTGCATATACAAAGAACGTGTTTGTGTCAAAGTAGTACATATTATAACTAGCTAAAATGTATTTCCTAATATTCTTTTCTGTTACGTAGACTGTGTGATATGAACTAATTTCTGATCTCTACTTGGAGAATACTTAAGTAACTGTCAATTTACTGTCTAGTTATTATCACCCACCATGTCAACTCTTAGTAAAATAACAATAATGACAGCAAGGGCAGTGGCCAAGAGATTTATATTTCAGCAGTGAATAGGAGCTTTGAGAAAGCCTGTAGTAGTTTTGAAAAACTTTCTCTCCAGAGTGACAGAAATGAAAATTGTTTAGATGTAACCAATGGGGGAGGGATGCTGTATATCCTTTAGAAACTCCCGGGGCTTTCACAAACTGCTTGGGAAAAGTCAGCATCAGTTTTGGGAAAGTGTATTCCCTCACGTGTTGTGATCTATTCCTGCAAACTTACTGTCAAGCAGAACAAATTTTCCAGTAGTTTTGCATCTGTTCCTGCTCAGCCAAGGTGCCTCTGGGAATACATTTCCCCTTGCAGCAGCAGGTGGCGTTGAACAGCTCACGTTATTCTCACACTCATAATCATTTTGTCTTACATGTAGTAAAAACTTTCCCAAAAGAGAGAATCCACAAGAGAAATTCAACAGGTTTTTATAAATGTAGCAGACTTTCTACATGACTAAAGTAGGGGTCAAGTTCTTCCAACTTTAATCCCACTGAGAAATAAGACTATAAATAATGTATTAAACAGAAAAACCAAGTCTGATAGAGTAATATCTTAATTGAGTTTTATTTTTCTATCAAAAAAACCCTCTTGAAGCACCACAGAATTCGTGTGGTGATAAGGTGATGTTATTGTGTGCCAGCTCAGTCCCTCTGCAGCAGATACACAAACCTGAGCTAGTTTGGTGCCATTCTTTGCACATCCTACCTCCATAGGCAGAGGAAATGGTTCTCCCTCCAACTAACACATTGTCAGTGTGTCTTCACAGAATGTAGAGCAGTGTTGCAGATTTGCCCTATGGTAAGTGAGAACAGAATGACAATTAGCACCTCCTGAACTTCTTTCTGAAACTGTTTCTAAAAATTAAGGGGCATTGCAGAAGCAAATGATTTCTGAAGTTTATTTTTAAAATATGGCACGCACATGAAAAAAAAAAATTTATTTTTACCTCCACACAGGTAAAATTTAAGAACAGAAATCTTTTACAAGCAAATAACTATATATCAGTTTATATAGTTGGTCCTTGCACTGATTATGAGTATTTAAGAAATCCATCCATCTTCCTTTCATCAACAGACCTAGTTTTCCATTTGCATATCTAATAATTTATGGCGTGTCCTGACCCCAAGCAGTAATTGAACCAATAGATCTTCAGCCTAGATTTACTCCAGTCTGGCTGCCACAGTAATGTAACTCTGCAGGAGTTTTGGATTACTCCAAATGCCATCTCCGCTTCTGAGAGGTTGACAGTCGCAGGCAAAATTTGACCTCCCAAATGTCAAGGCAAAAGCTCCATCGCCTAATTTAGACTAACTCTCCTTTTGGAATACTTCAGATAAAAACAAGAGGGCACAATGATTACTCCCAAAGTTACCTCGGAAAGTGTGTCTTTAATGCAAGACCATAATGACAAATGAATTCTCTAAGAGTTTAAAATCATGTAAGAGCCTAAATCTTAGAGTGAAAGGGGGAAATCTATGTACCCGAGCTCGTAACTAGTGATGCAAAAATTAAGAAGAAAAAATAAAGAGGGAGAAAAACTGTTACGTTAGAAAGAAACCTCGTGATCATTAGACTGATGAGACTTGAGCTGAGAGGAGATTTGGAAGGGAGACGGGGGTGTTTTTTTGCCTTGAACAAGCCATGGCACAGGGCAAAACCACCCAGCCAAGTGCCTGTGTTTCATCTTCTCAGAATGTGGTTTAGAGGCCAATTTCAAGGGAGCATTATATGCTTCAGTAAAGTGTTCTCAAAAGCTTTGAACAAGAAAAATGCCAGCAAACACACAGCTCTGCACTGTTGCAGTCTCTTTGATGAATACTAACTATAGAGAAAATGCAGCCACGGGAGCTGTGGGTTTACAGCAGGTATTACTTGGGAAACTCCCGCTGTTATTCACGCACTCCTGGCTACAGGTAAAGGAGCAGGTGCAGAAACTGGTCACACTTCTGCTGCCTCCAAATTGCATATCAGATACGATGAAAAGGCACTGGGTTTGAAATTTTATAACTCTCATCAGTTGGCTATTTTGTTTTTCTGGAAAGGAGCTCAGTTGAATAAGCCCTGGCAGACACACAGAGCTCTGCTGTTGCTACTGACACAAGTCCCAAAACAACAGGCTGTGAGAAAATGCTACTGTCTCACAAGTGTGGAGGGAAAAAAAAAAAAAAGAGCAGCGAAGGTACAAGTAAGGAAAATCTGATCCAGTCCCCAATTAATGGCTTAAACAGTATTTATCTATTGATGATTAAGTGCTGCCCTTGGTCCTTGGTAGCGAAGTTCAATGATGATAGACATCTTGGAAAACAGGTAGATAGACAGAAAGACAGATATCCTCAGCTACTTCAACCATCCATAATATCCCATGTGCTGCCATCACTGCTTTAGCCTGACCAATTGCCTCAGTAACATGTTCCATCTTGTCTAATCAATATTTGCACTTCAGTAACTCTGCAGAGTTACAGCTTTCTGCTGGCACGGGAAGAACCTCATCTTGCCATATTGTGTGAGAAGATAGTCATATGGAAGAAAAAAAAGCATTATCTCTTTAAGTACTTTAATTGCTTTCATTGACTTGTTTTTGGCTCTGATACCTTCTCTACCTGTTCTGCAAATAACTTTAGAACAAAAGGAAAAAACTGAGGTATCAGAAAATTAATGAACATTGAAAACTTTAACAGGAAATCCAGGTTTGGTGCCCAGCCTCCTGTCCAAGCAATTACTGTGTACCTCAGTTCTTTAGATTTAAAATGGGATTAATGACACCGTTAAATCACCTGTTGTAAGACTAAGGACATTCATGTGATTAGCAGACCTACATAAAAACAAGATCCAGAGGCAGAATTGCTGCTGTTTCTTCCTGAGCTTAGGAGTTCACTGAGATACTGAAGGATGATACATAGAGGTGGAGGATCCAAAGGTCCGTGTGCAGTATGGGAATAACAGCACTGGAAGAAAAATTTTCTGTTCTTTACCACCCAAAATCTTTCATTAACTGGCAAACAAAGACAGAGTAGAATAAAATGTTGTTCTCCCACCCAACTGCTGCTGAAAGAGTGAGTGTTCCTGCTAAGCGTCCGAGAAAATAGCAAATACCAGTTAAAGACTGAAATTGGGACACCTCTCTTGGCACCCTGAGGCCACAGAGAAGAGTGGGAAGTTTCCTGTGTTGTCTGTGTGATCGCTGAAAGTCCTCCTTACCCTACTGCACAGAGCAATAGGGACCAAATCCTGTGTTGTTTAGAGTGAAATGCAGCTCAGTTGAAATGATCTGCAAAAATGTAAGGAGAGAGAAATACCTCTTCCCTATAAACTGTGGATCTCCCATGTTTCTGGCTTCTCTGTCAACATTGGACAGGCACCACTTATGTACTTTTCTCCATATTTTTCCTTACAGATTCCTTCAGCCACTCTTGTTTTCCAGATGGGAGTTGAAAGAAAGGTACAGGTAGAGAGTCAACCACCTAAGTGTCATAAGGCTAAATATTTGTTCATTTGCTTAGGATACAGTAAGTCCTGGAGTGCACTGTTTACCCAAGAGGATTTCAGCAGAGGGGCTTGCTCCAGAAAGGTATTTGTGTAGAAAAGAGAAAAATCCTACAGATCACTGTAATCTGTTACTCCTAGAATTACTGAGAGTGTAATGTGATGTGGATGGTTGGGGTTTTTCTCCTTAATGAAGAAGCAGCTCATGGGAGAGAATAAGCTGCATCCTAGCAGAGTCAGAACCTCAAGATCAGATGTCAGAAACTCTGGAGGTAAGGCTTTTAAACTGATATTTTAAGTTGTTACTGAACAAAACTTTCATTTAAGTAAAAATGAATTGGTTTGATCTTTCAGATTTTTCCGTTATAAATTTCCAGACTAGGACAGCAGTCCTGTCATGACAGGGTCAAAGTCCCATTATGTTCTTCAGGACAAATGCCTTTTACAGAGACGGAGGAGTAAAGACAAGGGTGCTGAGACCCTAGTTACTCATGAGCAACTCTGAATTTTGCTCTATGGAGGGGGCATAGTGAAGAATCTGCACCCTAGCTCAGGTTTTATCATGGTAAGGACAGCACAGTAGATGAGGCAACTGCAAGAGGTGGTACAAGAAAACCTCCCTTTAGAAGGAAGATAAAATGTAAGGAAGCTCAAGTAAGTGATGGGTTTGTTTCAGGTTGAAAGTTAGTTTTCCTTTTTTCTTCCTGTTTTTTCAGGTTAAAGTCACTAGATGAAAACCGTGTGCATTTGGGGGGCACTTGTTCTCCAAAGATGACTGACAGAGGAAAGGAAAACAATGCAAGTACAGCATCGTGGCAGCAGCAGAAACCAGCTCACTGGAGGTGGCAGATGGACAGAACACTGGTAGTTATGGCTAATATTTAGTCATTCTCAATAAGATCTGTCCCAGCGTGGGGAGAAGCTGGAAAATACCCCTGAGTGCTCTCTGTGGTTACCTCAGCAGAGGCCTCTGCTGAGCAAAGAGTAACTGCCTGAGACAAGCTCAAAAGCAGGCTGAGCATTTCACCTTTACGTACCCTTCTAAGGACCATACACTGCTCCTCTTACAGGCAATGTTGAGAGGAAAGGAAATTCCAAAGGGACAGACAAGTGCAAATAGATCTGTCTTATTGCTAAGGAAAGCAAAAATCAAGAGCCTTATGAAATAAGAATGTTCACACGTGGTTTGCAATTAGAGAGTATTTTATATATTTTGCCATAATTTTGTTTATTAAAGATTTAAAAGTCATTTGAGCAGTTGTATTAGAGGGACTGTGATTTGCCATGAGATTTAAGGTAAACCTTTGGATAATTTCAAATCGTTTTCTGTCTTTGTTTTTCTGAATTTGTCATGCTGAAACTGAACCAAATTATTGATTTATCAGAAGTGTTTTATTCTTCATTCTACATCTGTGGAGACCTAAGCTATAAACCAGGAAAGCAGTAGAAAATTGTATTTGTAAATATTTTAGAGAAGACTGCTGTTCTGTGGAACTTAATGCTGTTTTCTGCTATTGAGTGCTTTGCAGAAGCTCATTTGGGAAATGTATTCTTTGATTTTGGTAATCAATTGGTCAACATTTGAAAGACACACAGCTATTGTGAAGAGCAGTTCTTTCAAATATCCATTTGACTGTGTTTGTGATGCTTGCTTTATTCAACTCTGCTCCAGGCAATTTAAAATGTACCACTATATAATAAGCATGGGAAGGTTAGCATTCACATTTTAGGGATAAAACATTTTGACAGTTCTAATCTACATTTGCATTTAAAAATCTTAATGCCTTTGATTAGACCCTATGTTTATCATAGGATCTCTTGTAGGCATTACTACTGTGAGGTTGTTACCTTTCAGGATTTGTTCTGGACCGTGTGTTTGTGGGGAAGCACAGAAGCCTGCTCGCTCCACAGACACATTGATTTCTGGTTCATGGTATGTCTCATTTTCTGTAATTTCTGATGGGGCTCTACTGCTGAGTCATTTGTGTTTGTTTCTGAGATTATTTTTTGCGTGTGCAGAGTTAGGCAGGTACATATACATAGTTCTGTCTAACATGCTTGCTATGTTTTTTCACAAGTCTTCAAATTCTCAATTTTTGGTCCACAGCAGAATCCTCAAGGGGACAGAGTCAGGCATTGTCTGGAGAGAGACAAGAGATCCTGCCACGATAGCCATTATCCTTCTCACCAGTGAACAGGTGATGCTTAAACACAGCATGTGCACAGACAATGGCCAGCATTCTGAGCTCCTGAAAATGATCACTGGCACAGGCTGATGTCTGAAGGACTGGTCACTAAAACTATCAGTATTAATTGCTCCCCTTTTATTTTATCCGTCATCTTTCTGCATTAGTGACTTTCAGTAGGGATTCAAGTAACCTGATATAACATCTGCAACACTGCTATCACCAAGAAAACATTCATTCAGATAATAAGGCTGTCTCAAGATACACTGTCTCGAGAGACCTGTGTGTAAATTAGACCAAGCAATAGAAAAAAACTCAAAAAGTAACAAACACACTGGTCAAATACTGCAGACTTTTCAGAAGAGCAGGAATTAAGCAAAATAACATTGTAGGTTTTACAGGAAAATGTGTTTGAGCTGAAGGTTTTCTCCCTGATCTTTTAGCCAATCTCTAGAGACTTCGTGCCACTATTATTAGATTTACCTTGGGAAGGACATGGACTCAGATGGTACCAGAAATCTTGTGCAGTGAATTCTCCAGGAGCTCCTTCCTGCATTGGGCCCTGTTTTTCTATCTGCAAAGCCCTGAAAACTCAAACACCCTCATAAGCTGCTGTGAACTATCCTTTTCCATACTTTCCTTCACATTTGGGAGCTGTTTTCTTCTGATGCAGCATTAAATAGCAGAGAAGGGAAGGACTCGGAATTCAGAGATAGGATGTGTACAAAGTCATGGTTCTGATTGTGGAGGGAACCACTAGTAAATCCTTGTTGTGGTCCCAGATTGGTTCTTCCATTGAAAAACATCAAAATCTGAATTATACAGAGGTTATGTAGCACTATGAATAAGTACTTTGGCCTTTCATGTCTTATTATGTTGTTAATTAGTTAACGTTTGTAAAGCACTTCGAAGATGAAAAGCCCTATATAAGTTGTAAGTGTTATTATCTCTAGAGACCTAGGTTCAATTCAAAGGTGCTTAATTACATATGCCATAAATTAGACTTAATGAGTTGTGGAATCATATGTTTTATGCAATGCATGCAGGTTTCTCAGATCTGTGTCTTGTGGTCTGTTGCAGTACTTCTTTAGGTATTTAAAGCTGTTAAGAAAATTACACAAAAATAGGGGAGATAATTTCTAAAAATAATTGAGTTGCATTTCAGCACTATTCAGGACTTGGTGAAGCAAACTGCCAGGAGCTTTGCTCCGCTGTATCTAGGGATTTTCCAGTAACCGACTTCAAATTGCTGAAGGTAACAGTTTTGGGGGTTTTTTAACTGTGGTATAGACAAAATTCTAATTCATACTTCTGTATTTTGACTTAGCTAGAGGGTGCTGAGAGGTATTGGTATGGCTGCTGCCCTTCCAGTAACACCCTGAAATGTCCCACCAGGGGACCTCTCGGTGTTGGGTTATGTTCACAAGCACAAGAAGAGAAGTTCCCATCTCTGGAGATACTATCATGTAATTTCCAACAAGCCACTACAAGTGGGTAATGTGCAAAAAGAGGAAGTCACATTTATAGGAAAATGTGGTTTCATTGGCTTTGCAGAGCTGAGACTTTCCATGTTATGTAACTTAACATATTTTGTGGCCAGAAAGCTACAGACTTTGCTCCCCTGCAGCCCCAGCACCAGGGCAGCTGTCCAGCGGTGAGAACAGGCGGAGTTCAGAGACACAGAAAACCAGCAGGATCATCCACCTGTTCTAAAGTGGCTCCCACATGTTCCTGCAGCAGAATATATCCATTTTACCTTGAGCCTTTCACGGGCATATAGAGAGAGGCAGGATTTATCCTGCTTATAAATATGTTAGGAGTGATTGTGTTCATTAGTACAACCTAAGTAGATTGGAAAAACTAATTAATAGCAATTTACTATGAGCGTCTCTAACAGACTTACTTCGAAGTATTTATCCTGAAGTGGAAGTTATTTGATTTGGTTAATGTTTTATTGTAAGCATATGCAGACTGTCTTCCAGGGGAAAATGTATTTTTGAGTACTCCAGACAAGTGAAACTGGTGAGCCCGCAGTCCAGAGAAAGCATCTGTAACCACAGCCAAAAGAGGAACGAGGTTTCCGACGTTCTTTCAAGACGTGTTTGAAGCATGGGTTCCCATCACTTTCAGAGTCACTTGCAGGCCTTTTTCTTTATATAGATTTAGACAAGTCGATGTGGGCCTAGATTCAGCGTGATGAATGCCTTTGTGGTTTCTCCCTCGTCCGTTTTCCCCTGTGCTATTTAATCACTTATTTTGAACAAGAGTATGTTCTCAAGAAACTTGAAATGGGACAAAGCATAGTTTCTGACAGTGTTTATCACTCGTTTTTCATATTTCTAAGAAATGGATCTAGTCTTACACCTTATTTACTGGGGCACATCTCCTTCAAAAACAAGATATAGTTTTACTAAATACTTTTCATATACTCTAATAAATAGGAACTTCACACGAATGCTGATTTGAGCTCCAGGCCATGGTTAAAACATTTAAATAGTATAGCAAACTTATCAACAAACCTTTCCTTCCCCACCCTTCCCCCTTCCCTTTTTACAGTGAACAGATTTTTATCTGACTAGCACATGACTTGGGGATTTTTACAAGCACATTTAGGAACTTGTCAATTATTTGAAAACTTGAGCCTGAAAATAAAACAACCCCCCCCCAACTTAAAAGTCCAGTATTTTGTATAGTGTGTACAAAATGGGTAAAATTTTGACTTGCTGAAGTACCTACAGGGTTCTGTTCTCTGACCTAATTATTACTACTTAACTAGGAGTTTGATTCCTATTTTTAATACTCCAAGACACCACATATACTGGTGTAACTCACTGAGGTACCAAATCAGTGGACCTATAAGACACTCTTCGTTTCTAAACTCCTGTAGTCTTTTGTCAAAAGAAGAATATTCATGTCGGTTTTATTTCATCTTGGCATTTTAAGTCTGTCTCCTTTCCTCCTCTGCTTCCAAGATGTTAGTGACATACTCTGGCAGTGATATCACTGTTGCTCAAACATCAGTGAAGAAGCTCTCTGAGCAAGTGAGACAGTTGTGAGCTTGAGCAGCTGCACTGAACTGCGTGTTCAGAGATGTGAGGCAGCAAGAACGACTGTACAGCACTGTGAGAGAGCTTTTATACAGCCAGACCTCCAACTCCGACCAAGTGCTGATGGCTCATAAGAGTGCTCTTTGGGAAAACAATTCATGGACTACAAAAAGTGCGTATGGAGAAACAGCTTGGTAAGTTAATATCCAGGAAAGAACTTCTGGTCACTCAGTCATTATGTCTGGTGACCCAGTTAGGACTTTTACAAAAACAGTTGCCATCCCTTTGGCTGTGACTTCCCTGGTCATTTTCCTGTTTAAAGTCCCTAATTTAACAAAGCACTGATCTCTCTCTCTCTCTCTGAGAGTCTTTGACTGTGGAAACATTGCCCATGAGGTCTGGAAGACTTCTGGATCATTATTGCCACCGACTTCCTCTCTCTGTGAGCAAAGAGTTATCAGAGGTCAGCTGCAGAGTGGAAAGTGTGGCAGTAAATTGTGAGGTAAGCCCAGATTTTATATTGATGTGTCTTTATGCCAGAGTGGATGAAGAGCATCCACCCCTCCTGACAGAATATGGCAGATATATGTGAGTCGTCATAAACTCCTTGATACCTGTTATTTCAGTGGACCTGTGGATTTTGTGTCAGCAGACCTGACAAGTTTACTAATGGTCTGCTGCATGATTCTTGAATTCCTTTCTCTGTACAGGCAAAATGAATTGCAGAAAGGAAGAAAATCACATACAAAATGCAAAAAAAACCCCAAAAAACAAAACAACAACAACAACAAACCAAAGACTTGCTGGTTGATTAAACTGTTGGTCTTAGCAGACCTTGAAAATTACTAGGATTGTTGTTGTGATATGTTTTAAATGTTAAACCTGTGTAAAGCTTTTAAAAATCATACCAATTAATTTATGTTGTTCAATATTACTGTAATATCTATTACCATGCTGGGAGGAACAGTTAAATCTGAAAACATTGAGAATTAGCTTCACAGATATTCAAATCCAGAGTAGCATTATGACATCAAATATTTTAGTCTCTTGCACAGACCTAAATATTACTTCAGCAAGAAGCTCTGTCCTCTGTTGTTGAACAAGAGCATGCCTCAGTTTAACTCTCAGTTCAGTAAAACATTTCTATTCTGAATGATACTTGAGCTTAAGTTCAGACATGTCTGCAAGTCCATTGTATTTGATGTCTGAGGTTAATGAGGTTAACAACAGGCTGAAGTGTTGTCCTGAACCAGTTCAATTTGACAATATGTAACAAAGTACATGTGCACACCAACACTTCTATTTTTACATTTCCTCAGGATATAGGCAATGAAATTATTTAATAAGTATTCACCAGGAAATCTGCTTCATTATGATTAAGTGCTTACAGTTAAGCCTAAACTTAGTTCTGCACTAGGTGTTGACTGAAATTTTCACTGAAGTAGGAGCACAGTCCATGACTATATGCATCTAGCAAGACAGATTTATTAATTGAGGTGGTCAAGTCACCCTGTTGCCTGACAAAGGATATCAGAAAGCTTTTAGACTTAAAAATGAACAACTCCATAAAGCTGGAGTTTGTCATGGAAACATCATCACACCAACTAATTGGTGTTATTCGTTCACCCCATTAGAGTAATTATTTGTAATTGTTATTATTGTAGCATATGTCCAGCACTTAAGCAGTGCCTATTACTGGGAAGAGCTGGATCATTCATCAGAGAAACAGAGAAATTGAGTTGAAAATGTCAAATCAGGCAGGCAGATGGAATTATCTCTTGTGGTATTTGCTCTTAAACAGATTTTTATTTTTTTCTCTTGCTTCCTCGTACAGGCAAACAGGGAAGCAAATGACCACTATCTCCCAGTTTCACAAGAAAGAAGTCAGAAATACCACTGAAAGGCATCTTGAATAAAGAAACACTTCGGTGGACCCTGTGTTCAGGAGTGAGTTCAGTTTCTCTGACACTGAAAGGTACCTTTGACCCAGCAAGGCTCCTGTGAGCTCTGAGCTCTGGACCTGTGTCACTGAGAGAGGTAGAAACAGCCAATGAGTCACCATTGAGCAGAGAGTAAATCCACAGATAACCACTGTATGTACCCTTCTAGCAGAAAAAAATAAGGGTACATACAGAAAATCTATCACAATTCTGTTTTTTCAGAACCCCAAGTCCTGCTGAATTGGTTTGGATTAAGAGAGAGGAAAAGGAGAGGACTCTTGGTAAACTATCAGGTAATTTTTTTCTCTCCTCTCATTAACATGGTCATAATTAATGAGGAAACTGATTCTAAAACTGTTCTTAAAAATAGATCATATCAGCTGTATATTTCCATTGATGATTTCCCTTGCATTGATAATGGTGATTCATAGTAATGTGATTTAAGTCAGAATTAAAAAGTATTCAAAACCTGCAGTTGTTTCATCTCAGTTTCTGAGATTCTGAGGTCCATTGAAACTTTGCTTGCAATTACCCAATATTATGAAAAAAATGTTCCTTCATTTTTACATTAATTTGCTTACAGTTGGCTTTATAATATCCTTTAAAAAAATTTGATGTTACACCCATCTGCATGTGCTTAAGCTCAGTCTGCTAAAATGTACTGCTTGAGCTCATGACGAAAGCTACAATTGTTTGCCTGCACAATACAAAAGGAAATAAAATGAAGGTTTCAGAATGGACTGTTGCAAATCGAGACTTCAAAATCTCAGTTAAACTGCTTTTTGTTCAGTATCTTTTATTACAAGAAGAGACACTTATCACGGATATTTGGGATATTTGGCAGCAAAACCGTAAAACTGAATGTTTGGATGATGATGAAGCAGCATTATTGTCTTCCAGGGCCACTAAAGTGGAAGTTTCCATTTACATCAATTTTTTAAAATGGGAGGGTTTGGGTCTTTTTCTGACAGAGATCTCGAACAGATAAGTTAAGCCTATTAGCCTGAATGTGACAGTTAATATGCTGATGTAAGAACGTACTTAAAGCCAAGAGCTCTTGGCTAGGCATTTTAACTCATTAAAGGAGAAATAAATGTCAAAGTGAAGAAGGTAAAATTGTAATACAAAATCTATTAATATAATAAAGCATACTGAAGATATTGCCTCTCTGTTATTTGTTACTAAATGGGTGATATACATTCCTGTAATTAATAAAAATGTTATCTATAAGAAAATATTCTGTTCCCTTTCTTACACTGAAGGAATTTTATATAAAATAGATAGAAATTGCCCCTTTTTTGTTCTAATCCTAAAATCAGAGTCCAATGAATAGCAATTCATGTAGTCCTGTGACCTGACATCGTATGTCCAAGCAACTTGTGGGAAAAAAAGGAAAGAGCTTTTTAAAGGCGAGGTGAGAGAGGTTATAGTCTGGAAAAAGCTAATTAAAGTATTTTTTAAAAATCGTGTTCCTTAAAATCTTTCATTAAAAAGAAAGCTCAATGTAAAATAAAATACACTAAGAGGATGCTGATGTCACTGCAGTAGCAGTAGTCCGAGTGTGGACTGAATACTGCTTTAGTGATTCGGATATTTTGATATGGTTTGGCAAACGAAAACATTCTTACTATTAGTCATTTTTTGCTTCTGGATTTGCATATATGTATCATATCTGTTATATTAATTATATCTATTTTCACAGGTATAGACAGACATACCCTAGTCTTGTGGCACCCATGAATAGATCCAGTGAGCCTGTGCAGCTGTGTTTTGATCAGCAGAGAAGTTTCCTGGCATCCGAGAACTGAAATCACCTTTTGGGTATGACAAGTGCATCTAAGTATGTAGCAAGTGAAAATCAAGGGTTTCTGTAAGGAAGGAGTAAGAACACCTACCACAAAAATTAAAAGTAAAATAACCTTTAATAATCGCAACAATGCAAACCCCGTTCTATGTATTGCTCTCAGTTGGCATCTAGCCATCCATCATTTGCTGGCTCATAAAGCTGATTTGTGCTCTCCCCTCCCCGTTTCCAGGAGCTGTTGGCCTCTTTTCACCACTCCTTTCCCATAGGCACATACAACTGGGACCCAAACACTCTTTTGTCTTTTCCTTTGGAACTCTGCTTTTTAACACATGGGGGAGAGGGGGAGTTTTGTGAGCAGCTTTCTTTCTTCTTCATTGCGCAATGCCACTTATAAACTCTGTCGATAGACACTTGGAAGGTATCTAAAATGTTAGACAAAGAAATAGGTACAATTCAGAGGAAAATTGACCTTGATTGAATAGGGTCAAAATGCTTCAACCACGTCTTTCATTTTGAGACCTCCTCATTCACAGACTCAGACTGCTTTCATTGTAGCTTAGGGTTGACAAATATATGTGGGATCTGTGTTAGTACCAACGATTAAGAAGTGTTAAGGAAACTACCCAGTCTGACCATTCAGGAGACTCTGGCAGCCACGCTCCCGAGGCCAGACACTTGCACTCCTGGGATGAAGCCCCTTCACCGCGGCGGCTCCCGTGACTCCGCGGGTCCCACTTGGCTCCCCACGCACCCCACTCACGCAGTCAGACCAGGCTTCCTTACCGGTTCCACCCCAGGTTTCCCACTGCAGTTTCAGATGTCTAGTTCCATAAAACCATTTACTCACGGCGCAGTAACACAGAAACAGTCCGAGCCGGAGCCTCCGAGGAGGACCCTCAACCAAGGGACCCCTGGGCTTTACACCTTTTATACCCTCATACTCTCCCCGTGCGCAAGTCTCGCTCTTCCTTCGGCTCCTGCCCCACCTCCCCGTGTCCATGTCCATCCACCTCACTGGCATCACCCGTCTTCATCTCCTTTCTTATCCAAAAGGTCGGCAATTCCCGGCTCCTGCTGTGTCTCTCAGTGTCCATTCACCTGGCTGGCGTCACCCATCTCTGTCCCTTTGTTATCCCCAAGGCTGGTAGTTCACGGCCTCTTGTCTGGGGCTCCCACCCAGAGCTCGATCTGCATTTCACTCTGCATCTCAATCTGCAGTTTGCAAGGGTAGCTACCTTGAGAAGTATTGCTCAACAGTAGTTCAGCTAGATTTGGTGAATTCTGTGACAAACCAAACTCTTTGTGGAGAGCACACAACTACTTCTCACCCCAAAGAGTTGTAGCACTCAAATTGTTGAGAGCACTAAAATTTATTTTAGTGAAATCCTGTTTGGGTATTCCCCAGTTATTAGCACCTAATTTCCTAATTCCCAGGTGTAATTGTATATGTTAATTAAGCTCCTGAGGAAACACAAAAACTACTGAGCTCCAAATTATGTGTCTAAGAGTTAGAATTTTTATCTGGCATTTAGGAATTTAAGGCTGTTCTTAGAAACATTTAAAGGCTGTAAGACATCAAAGGGTTTTGAACAAAATATTTGTGGTCATTTCCAGATTTGGTCAGTACAGATACTTCTTGAGCTTCCTGGTGCAATCTGTTATCCCAGGCCCTTTTTGTTGAGTAGGCTAAGAATGGAGATTTACCAAAATATTTGATGAAGTTTTATATAGACTGTTCCAAGCATTTGTTTGCTATGTTATGCATCTCTTTAACCAAATGTTGTTTGTTGTTATGGAAACTCCTACTAATGAGAGCTCTTTGACCCATGAAATCATTAGTCAACCAACAAAGTTTGGAGCTTTCAAGTAATTCTCAGTATTTCTGTTTTGATACTTTAAAACAGCATCTCTCTCACTGTCCAAAATCAAAGATGGCACAGGCCTGACTCTCCTTCTCATCACTAAGGATGTTTTATATCACACCAGCAGTAAAAAGGGACCTGCAAAAAGTGTAGATGTAATTAGAAGCCCTTTAATATCCTTTTACACTATTGGAGTAGCAGAGAGGAATCTTAAACCTGTATCCTTATCCCTTTTGGTTTTTTGCTGGAAAGTACTTCAGCTAGGACTGATATGGATTGGGAACTGGGAATTCTTCCTCTCCTGTTCCTGAACTGCTGAAGAACAGCTACACCAACACACTCAGCACAAGCGTGTTTCTTCACATTTATCTTAGGTTAGCACTTTCCTTTATTTAACTGTCTCTGATCTGACTATATCTGATCATTCCTTCATCTCATTTTCACTTAACCTTTTGCCCTCCACACAGACTAAGCATCCTATCGGGTATCGCCCAAGGGACCTTCTTTCCCCTCCACTCCCCCTTCCTCCACTCTTTCTCCAATTTAGGTGCTTTATGCCATTCCTGGTAATTTACCTGATTGCATGGAAGGAGTTGTAGATCTTTTTATAATTGCTGTTTTACTTAAAACATTGATTCTTTAGCTCCTGCCTGTTTTCAGGTCATCACACCTCACTGGAGGTTTCCCTGGCTTAATGAGCAGCTCTGAAACCAGAGAAAGTACCAGACGATGGAGGGCATTGTACATTCTTATATTTGAAAGCCACTCCATAGCATCCACAAGAGGATTCTTGGCACCTGCCTAGTTAAACTGAATGTCCAATGTTATCTCTCCAGGCAAGTAAGATTCTGGCAATCACTGTAGTCCTATTTCACTCGTTCTCAGTCTTTTTGACACCAACACATTAATTCTCCCAAGCTCCTTTGGCAGCTGTAAGGAGTTCTCTCTTTTTTTTTTTTTTTTAATATGATTGATAATATTGAGTATTTCTTTTAACCTTTTACTGCCATTGCTGGGCTAGGTGATAGTTCCTATGCTCCGATGTTAATCTCCACTACACAGTAGCCCATCTTCTGATCACCTACTTATCATGGAGCTCATTTGTAAAATGCTGCTGCTTAATTTACAAAGTGTAAGAAGCTCCACCTGGAATTAGCCCTACAACGTGTCATTCTCCCAATACTCCCACTGTCAAAGGTCACATAAAGCAAATTGCTTTATGCAGAAACTTCTTCTAGTTTAACACAAGGAATGGCAACCCTTGGACAAAATGTGACTATATAGTTTCATATGATGCACTGGAAAGAAATACATCCTAGAAAGGGTGCAAATAATGCAGCTTCTCTGGTTCAATGCAGGATGTGACCCAACTGAAATGTACTGGTAAAAAATGTCATCATTTTCTTCACTTCCAAATTCTCAGGAAAAAAAAGAAAAGGAAAAAAAGGTTGTCTGAGGAGACACAAATATATAAAAACAAAAAGACCTCCCAGGCTGACTTGAAATATGTTCAAATTACACATCTACTCTCTGCTCCCTAGAACCCAGTAAATATTTCTTTGGCCCTACAAAGTGTTTTAGTCTGAACCCAGGAAACCTCAGACTGACCTTGAAAATAAGATTCCTCAATTTTCAAAGTAAATGTCTTGGCCACATTACTGGAGGAGTTGCACTTCTCTGATTGACCGTATAAAACTTGTCTCTTTTGGCAAATGGGGTAGATTATACTGTGGGGAACTGGTTGTTTTCCCAATTAACTGACCATAGGCACTTTCAGACTCTCTTTCTCAACTTTTACACCTCAGTACAATGCTGGTGGCAAGGTTAAAATATCTATATTGGGCCATAAGGAGCAGGGTTAAGCCTGTGAAAAGCAGTAGAGTGGAGATACACTGACCTACCTTTGCAACAGTCTTTGACATCATCTCCTGACAACATCTGACTTATATTCAGGTATAAATGTCCCAGGTCTGTTTATCAGTTCTCTGTGGAAAGGTAGAAGTGGAAGTTCCACAAGGAATGGAGGATAAGAAAGGTCTCAAATTCCTCTTCTGATGACTGGTCAATGTCTGTCAACTGACGCTGAAAATCACTGTGATCATAGCCTTCCTTTTAATATCAGAGCTGCTTTCAGGACCTCAGTCATAACTGCCTTCTGTCCAACAGTCTCATTTAAAACAGACCAAAATAATAAAGATGGACACTTTGATCGAGATTAATATTAATTGAATTAAACCTGGCTTTAATTCTAACAAAAAAGCAAATGCAGTATTGAGTGCTAAATAAAATAAGGTGATACTTTTTCAAAAAAAGCCTTTCCGTTTTTGCTTCAGCTTGAGTTCCTCACTTGAGGCCAACCATAAGTGTTGGAATGCTGTCAGCTAGTGTTTCATGGAGGCTTCTGGTCCAGGGCACCAGTGCAGACATCCAGCTGCCCAAGCTGTGGCCCTTGCACCCTCTCCATGTCCTGCTGGCTCCTGTGTGTGCTCAGGGTTTCATTAGGTTGCAAGTTGTAGCCACGTGGTGCAGATTTAAGAGCTCCACAGGGCTCAGGTAATATCCATACATCTGAGAAGGACAATACTGCTCTCCAAACAGAATGAACCTTTGAACTTTGTTAGGGTTTTGATATGACATTAAGCCTCAGATTTATAAAACCAAGCCAGAACAAAAGCGTACTTGCTTTCATTCTGTGTTCTGATTTTGCACTAAATTGTCAGCAAAGCAGACCTTTTACCTATAAACAGATGGCACACAATTCTATGGGATTTTCCCACATTTGATGAACACACATCAAGTCCATTTACATGAGCATGGAAAATATTAAAATGACTACCAGGTCTGCATAGTGTAAGACACCTGGAGCACATTGCTGCCAGCAAGCTTCTGAGGTGGGGATATTCTGGCACACAGTCACAGTTCTGGGGACTGGGCCATTTTTGACTCAGGTTATTGCATCTTTTGACACCTAAAGACATGTTGACCTCTGACCCAGAAACATCTGCAACGTCAAACTATAAAATCGGGAATGGAAATGTAGCCTTTTTTCCCCCCTTACTGTTATTTTTATTTTCTATTGAAAAGGGTTTTAAAAGGCCTATGAAATGTAAAATTGCTTTTTTGCCATAGTTGCAAAACTCATTTCAATTTTTATCTGAGATGCACTTGTAGCAAATTTCCAGAGTTGAAAAGCTAATACAAAAACCCCACTCTGAGGACCAGAGTCCAAAGCCCTGAGCACCAAAGCCCTGAGCACGGCACAGCCTTCATCTCTGGGGGCTTGAGGAAAATGGGAGGGGTCTGTCACAGTGACCAGCCTAGTCCACACTCCCTCCATTCACCCCTACTTTTCTCCAACAGTTTATATTGCCTGCAAAGTTCTTGCATATTCTGACTTTCCTTCCTAAAGTAGCTCTGGCTGATTTTAACTCACCAAGCCCTAAGTTTTGCTTCTTCTGTGCAGGCAAAAGTGATAAGTATCTGGGCCATCACTGCTGCTCCTCTGACATGGCCCATCCTGGGAATACCAGCCCTGCTGGTGTCTGCACCAGAGACTGTAGTTTCTTATACTGTATACTAATGCCAACTGAAGTCTTCCTTTCACCTTTCTTGTTGCTCTGGCAATTTATGTGCACAGATTTTATTTTACTTAATTTTGCCTAATAACTTCCGCGTGAGAAAACTGAGCTGAGACCTTTCTGTGTGTCAGTGTTCCCTCCTGTAGAATGAATTTGTGTGGTTTGTAGTAAAATGTGACTATCTTTGCATGAATGGCACTGTAGAAACCCCCAGAATTATTGTAGTCAATTTTTTGTTTCATTTAACATGAGAGGTAATATATAGGGCAGAGGAATATACTATGTTCACAGATGGGTTATTGCTGTGATTGAGTTGGCCAAAATTAACACATTTCCCATTAAAAAAAAAAAAACCAACAAAAACAAAACCAAAAACCAAACAAACAAAAAACTTTGGAAAAGTTTCTCTTTTCTGAGTACAGGCATTTTATGTTAGAGCCTTAGAGCTGATTCTGTCTCTCCCAAGTTATAAACCCTTATGGATGTACCATAAAGATGTCCACCTAATGCAGAGAAAAGCAGATTAATTGATCACAGTAATATATTCTTATCCACTGAATAAGAGCATTCCACACATTGTTTCTTGTTTTGTTTCTGGCTTGTAAATCTTCATTGTAGAATACAAATGAAAATGACCCAAATATGTATTATTTATGAATAGGACTCTCAGATATTATGCTTTAGATTGATTGTGTTAGACAGGATATAACAGAGGCACAATAAGTCAATGAAAAATAAAAAGCGGCAAAAATGTTTCATGCTAAAACTGTAGTTCTAGTGACACCTCTTATATAAAGGACATTTTCAGCACATTGACATTTATATTTATCATGGCTGTGCATGTGATTTACAGTTGTCTAAGGTACTGAATATCAGGAATATCCATGCACATACACACCCCTTTGAATGATGGCAAGTCATAGACTGCTGCATTGCCCCTTATACAGCAAGCTTTTCCTCCCCTTTTTATTTTTCTTCTCTAGCTGCAGGGACGCAGAGGAAGCAGTAGATCAATAGGGTGTCTTGACTGAAGTTGCCTGCAGCACTTCCATTTCTCAGACTGGACACTGATGCTAACTATCAATAGCAATAAGAGGCTGTCTCAGACAGAATTAAGGCTCCTTCTTCTGCATGGCTGTCTGGTGCTTACTGATAAATATCTTGTGCACAGGATTGCAACAAATAAACCATTTCAAGTGTGCAAACTAGCCACTGTCATTCTTCCTATTGATACTTGCTGTGGGCTGACGGCACTGATAGTTATTTTCATACAGCTGATAACATGTTAGATAAGGGTACAGATGGATAATAGTACAAAGGCATACTGCTATAAAGTGTAGAAACATCATTGATGAAATTCTCTCTGCTCCTGTAGAAACCCTGAGACAACAAAAGACGAAAATATTGACTTATGTTCAAACTACTTAAGAGAAGCTACAGCTAAATTTAACTATTTATTAACCTCTGATTTTTAGGTAATGTTAAAGATATCCTGCCAAGCTATTTTATTCAGATGTTATTCATCTTTACCTCTACTGCATTTGCAAGTTTATTCTGGAAATAAAAGTCAACAGGGGCTGGATGCACCTATGATATAGATGGGGAGGTGATGGGCAGCATCATGGTCACTTGTCATTTGGCCTGAGCTATACACCACACTAGCAGTTGCTAATTTTGGAATAACTGAGCCACTTTAGCCTCCCTCCCTGCAAACAATCAATTTGTTGACTGATCTATAGCTCTGTAGTGCATTCGTGGTTTTCAGCCTGAATAAGGATGAAGAATCAGGTTCTCACCCACCCACCCATTAAAATACCCTGGCCCAGATCTTCTTGGTGGTAAGTCCTGTTATAACTCTGCTTAAGTCAGATATCCAGTGGAGTGATGCCAATTTGCATCAAATTAAGTGCTCACATGCTAATTGAGGTTTATTTTTCTTTTAATTTTGCTTTAACTGATGAGGGCAGGGGAAGTGGTTCAGATGCTCTGCTGTAAAATCAACAGAGCCTTATTTCATATCCTCCCTCTGTGGAGCTCTAACCATCTACAGGAGCAAACAATTTGCCTCTGAGACATCTCCAGCTTTATATGAAGTGGGCTTTTCAGATTAGGAGGCTCATTTTCAGAGGAAAATTTCAGTGATACATTTTGAGTTTCAGAGTATCCCAAACAAAATGCTTAAGTAACATTGTTTTCTTTCATAATAATTTTTTATGTTAAATCTGGCAAAGGCTGATGGGTTTTATAGGATGAGACTATTTTGAAGGTACCTCTGTTGTTGCTGAATGTTTAAATTAGGATGGTTGATGAGAAAATAAACCAGAGCTTCCAAGACTTTAGGGATACCAGTTATGAATAGCCCTACTAAAAATATTTGCATAAGAGGATTCCTGAATATATGTCTGTGAATACCTGTATTGACTTTGAAAGAAGTGAAATAAAATGTTAACTGGAATTTAATATAGGAGGAGAAGAAAGAACAAAAAGAACCACACTGCAACTTGTAGAATAATCACTTACTGATAGATATTTTCTGTGTCTGTACCATATGCTGCAGCTAGATTTGCCCACCACACAAGAGCAGTTTGGGGGTGGAATAGTTAATGTCTGTAGACTGCTCGGAATCACTGCTGTTATTAATTGTCCTGCAGTATAGAACATGTACATTTTACATTAATATGCTGACTAGCAAGACAGAGCATGCAGTTTCTAGCTGGGGAAGCTGGAATTTCAGAAATAGCTTGGCTCTTCACTTTGATTACTTTCTGGCTGGAGAGTTGGAGTCAAGCTAATTCATTTTGTAAACATTGCTGGTCATTCATATACAGTACATGGCATGAATCAGCGCTGGACAGTCAGACGGGTGCAAGTTCAAAAGTCCAGATTAAAATTACCGTTTCAGTGCACACACTATAATCCAGGCACAAAGTGAGAAGGATCATATATGTACTCAGGCAAAATTCCCACCCCCCCCCAAAAAGTGGAAGGTTTCCTTAAGAAAGGTGAAGAGACAAGGGTCCTCACTATTTGCTGATGAGCAATCCACCCCTTGCACCCTAACAGTCAGCTTTCAACAAATATTTATACAGCTCAGGGATACAGCTATAGCTGCAACATTTCAGCACAAATATTAGGCCACAACCTCAGTGAGTCTAAATTGGCCTCAGTGGCATTACAGTGATTTACAATAGCAGAGCTTCTCCCTCTTTTTATTTTTTTCCTCAGTGTGCCTCTGACACAGTATGCTGTACATGCTTCTTTGATTGAAGAGTGGATTCATTTTAAAGTAAAAAATAATTTTAAACCATCCTACTAAAGTTTCTCCTGAATTTGAAGAGGGGTTCAGCAAAAAAAGGAAGATGTGTTAGAAAGGTGACTGTGAGTTTTCTGTAGCACAGCAGCATCAGCTGAGTTGGGGTGCTAAGGCAGAAAGCCATTCAAAAAAAGAGTAATTGACTCTTTTGTTAAAAAAGGATTATTTATATATATATATATATATATACAAACAAACATAAAATCTGGTTTTACTACTCCCATTGCAGAAGTCCATTGTGTGTGTTAGTTTAACAGCAGTTATGTGGAGATATAACTACACAGTTGTGTATTATAATATTTGTTACTCAATGTCACTAAGACAGAATTCTTAAAAAATATATGAAATCTTAAATTTTTTCTCCGGTTTTTCAAAACAGGAAACATTAATAAAGCAATATTTTTTTTTTCCAGTGTGACTTGAAGCTGGACACAGAGAAATGGATTACATTGCATATTTTCTACACAAACATAGGGATTAATTTAAATTATTCCCCTAAATCAAAATAACTAGACTTTTTGGCAGCCTTTGAAGTTTAATGAATGTTTACTCTTGCCATCAAGTGTAGGTTTTGGGACACCCTGCAGGACCACTAAAACAAGATGATCTAAGTCTATTTATATAAAATAAGCCAAAGCCAAGATGTTTGTATTCAAGTCATGAAGAAAATGCAAGTATTTAAAAGCAGCTAATATTTTGTTTTAGAAATTCCAAGTTAAAGATGCAGAGTTGTTCCCACTGTGCTGTCAATGTCTGTAGCTTAGGCTTTATACATTAACTACAGTTCTGATGATTTCAAAAGTAGACTTGATATAGAAGAGGTCTCTGCTGCAGCTTGTATGCTCTCCTAGGGCTGGTTTCCACTCTTTTAGGGACACAGAAAAAGTTGCTTTGCTCTTATCTTCCAGAGAATTCCTTTCAAATGTCTCTTATCAAAGTTGACAACAAGTATGTATTACTTAGAGACATTTCAATGTGGGTTTTCTGTAGAAGCAAATTAAATCAGGGATGTAATAAACCAGACATAGGATTTCCAAATACATTCTATTTCTTTCATGGCTAACACTTTTTGAAGTGCACCATTGAAATGCTTCATAAATGTAAAATCTGATTTGCCTCTGATGACTGTGATTGAATAAAACAGTAGGTAATGTTCTTGGAGATATTTAGCTTCTGATAATTCAGCCATACAGACAGTCTCCAATTTTTTTTATTTTTTTCTCTGGAGGGCCATTTTCACATGTACAAAAAATCCTTGAAAACTAGATATTTTTTATATCTAAAATTCACAGCATGTCTTGCTGTTAAATTGCCACCTTAGAGGCCTTTTTTAAATTTCATTGAAAATGCATATTAAATCAAAGTGATAGACACATGTAATGTAAAATGTCTGTCAACAATTAGAATCCCATTTGGAAGTTTGTAAAGCATAACAATTTAAAATGAATTTAAATTGAGAAGGAAAGTTTTTAGATTGAGAAGGAAAGTTTTAGCCTGCAGTATTGCAATTTTGTTCAGAACAAATCCAGGGGTTTTTTTGCTCTTTTCTGAGTGAAGGAGAAATAAAAGAGCCAGAGCTTCTAATGTAATTGTTTCACTATCATGTGTCAGTCAAGCAATTTCATTCTTTCAACAATAAAGTCCAGATTATATTCTTTTATTTTGAAAGATATAATAAAGCATCAAGAATGCAAAAAATGTAATTCCATGTAAAATCATGTTGCCCTGTTATGGAATGATAGAATAGCCCAGGCTGTTCAAAAGATCATCTGATCCAACCTTTCAATGTCAAGGAACCTCGAACACATTGCAGCTGAGCCACTTGATAAATTTGTGCTTTTGTACTGAAAAGTGCAACTGATTTTATTTGGATAGACTAAATCCCTATCCAGTAACATCCATGTGGTTTGAAAAAAATCCTTTAAGGGAAGCTTTATAAAATATCCTTTGTATTCTTCTAAGGTTTAACAAGCTTTACCTACAAACCTCCTGGATATCCTGAAACCGTGGGATCCACAGGAAAACAGGACCTGTGGCACACTTGAGACCAAGTGCCTCCAAGGCAGTTTTGGCCTTGTGTTGCTGCACCACTGAAGACTTCCCTACCTAAATGGTTCTGAGATTGGGTACAGAATTTGGGATGACAACTGGATTTTCTGAAAATTTAGGGCCTAGCAAAATCTGGAGTTAGAGTAGGGTTTATGGCTAATATTTATTGAATGCAATGTAAACATCTACAGTATGGTTTGCCAAAAAATGAAAGTATTTTCAATTAAGTTCAAATTGTGTAGGGTTTTTTTTTTTAAGTTTTATAATATGCACATTTCCAAGCCGTATTCCACAGTGTCAGATTTCTACACTGAAATTAGAATAATCTTGCAGATATATGCCAAAGCTTCAAGCACAGAACATTGTATTCTCTGTAGTGATGCATAGCTCCTTTGAGCAGATACTCTTCCAGGACTGTTATACTTGTGTGTAATTCCTCCAGATTAAATTCTGGCTGTTTCTAGACATTCCAGTTATCACTTGGATTGATTTTATGAGAATGACAATAAGGAAACAGAATAATAAGAAATCGAAGCATATTCTATAGTTAATTTCTGAGAACTTTACATAGTGTGCTACAGGTTACAATTACTACAAAAAAAGATAGTGTGATATCACAGAAAAAAAAAGGATGCAAATTACCAGTAACTGGTTTTGTCTTTCGTTATTTAGTATTTTGATTGTCTTTGAGTAATCTCGTTGAAGAGCCGAGATTACCCGCGATTAGCAGATTTGAACAGGTGGTTTAAGGAGCTGTACTCCGAAAATGTCATAGTTGTTTTGCTTCGAGAAGCAGTGAGTGCTTTCCCAGTCACCAGCAAGCAATTCCTGCAGGCTTCCCTGAATGTGGCAACCAGCACCCGTTATGGGATTTTGTTGCTCTAGGCAAAACATTAAACGCAGGCCCCTCCCAAGGCACAGTCTATAGCACAGGAACGTGTTACTGAACATTCTGCAGCCCTGGGCAGCTGCGTGCTCCGCGGGGCTGCTGGTGCCAGTGCTGGCCCCAAATGTAGGGGTACCAATCTGTCTCCCCCATTAGGCTCACGGCCATCTCGCTTTCACCTTTGCACTGAGTTTACCTAATTGCTTCTGCTGAGCGTGACCCGTCGCTGCACACGGGCAGGGCTTGTTCCACTTTCCAGCCATCTGCCAGCAGTGGGGCAAAGGGGCAGCAGGTCTGGCAGCCCTTTGAGAGCAGCACTGCCTGAAATTGAATTTTGCTATTTGAAAATTCTAGGAGTGAAATAAAGAGAAAGTGAATGATCCTGCTTGAACAGAGTGAATGCAACAATGTTATTGTGTTGTGACGTTATATGTACAGGGTTGGAGAGGACAGTACTGAAGCTGGAGAAAGGAATGAACCATATTTATCCTTTCTTTAATTCCACTTAATTCAGTACATTGCTAATGCATTTGGCTCTATGTTTTAATTTAACTATTATTCTTGTGTATTATAGCTCTACTTTTGTGCAGCATGAAAATGGAAGCTGCTTCAACAGCAGAAGAAGCCAGGTTGACTAAACTCGAGAGACAGAACAAGTGACTGCCAGCCTTACAATGTATGGGACTGCAAAGGTATGGAACTGTCAACTAAACATGTTAACAACAGAGTTGTTACTAAGAGGTATGGGATTTACATGCTAGTCATTGTCACTGATGCCTTCTCTAAATCTTTCCTTTATATAACAGTTGTTTACACTCCTGAAGTTAGTAATGGGCCTGATCTGGCACACTCACACAAATACAGCTCCTCTCAGAAATCAGTTTGTATAGACTGGGGGCTTAGATGCATATTGTATTTGCAAACAGCTGGAACAGTTTAAGAAGTTACTGCATCACACTTTGTTGCCCATGCAAGAGCTTTCCATCCCTTGCTGTCAAGGATGTCGTGCAAACGTTTCTCCTCATGCTGGTGCAGCACAGACTGGCAGAGCACCCCCGTAACAATTGCCTCAGCTCACTGGTGGGACAGTGACTTCCAGGTGTGGGGCAGTGATGAACAGTGGTCAGAAACGTGTTCCATCATCACAGTTATCCCCTCCTCCAGATTTGCTCAGGTGCAGTTCTAGACTGAAACACTGCTCGTGGTGTGCTGTCAATGCTCTGCTTCCTGCACAAGGATGAATGTCACCAATCATGTTCAGGATTGGGCACTCACACTGCAAACTTCTGAGGACAAGAAAAGTAGCTTCTCGTGTTCTCAGAAATGAATATATGCTGTATCCTTGAGTTTTACAAACTGTGATGAAAGTTATTCCTAAACGTAGCATGTTGTCTTATACTCAAATAGGATTCTCCCTGATGTGCTTTGCCTGCTGCAGGATGTGTGTGACATACTGATGGGTTGAATTGCTGAACCATTCCAAACTGGGTCTACCTTTGTCTTTGCATGTAGGATTTTTGCACCAAATGCCTTTAGTATTATCTAAAACTTACTCAAGCTTTAAATTCTTATTCAGGCAGTACCTCTAGGGTGTCAGTGGCCAGGAGCAAGCTCAGATGAGCTTAATGATTGTGTACAGTCGTGGGGAGAGCCAGTTAGTCTGCAGAAAGCTGCTTACAACATGCAAATAGATGTGTTCTGCAGCCCTGGACACTCCATGTGAGAGGGAATTTGAAGTTCTGTGAAGAAGGACCGAAACACAGAATACGTAACTCAGGGTGAGATTCAAGAGATAGTTTATAAAGCCAGGATGAAAGTCCAGGCTTACTATATAAAGCATATGAAGAATGGAAACAATTTTTCTAACCCCAAATCTGGTTTCTGGATTTCTGAGGAAGGGTCTTTTAAGTCTCTTTTCGAGGATTGTTCTTTGAATCCTGTTACTTGAGCTTCTCTTACGTAAGGAAAGGAAACTGCGAGGCTCATTTTCTAGGTGGTAGCTGTGTGATCTTGAGTTTATGAAGCAGCAGTTTTCAAGGCTCTTTCTGGGTCACTGATGTAGTATCTGCTGATAGTTCAGTAGGGCTGGCTGGCAGCTCAGCGCTCAACTCTTTCCTCTCTTTTCTGCTGTGGAATTATTCTAAGAAATCAGAAACTCCTGGAGTTACCTTTTGAGGTAGGTAATGGCTATTGTTGCCATCTGAACATTATATGATCACTAATGGGAAGAAAAGAAAACTGTAAGAGTGTGGCTGGGGGATCAGATTGCTCCACGAGGAAATGGGCTCCCCACAGGACCAGATAGTGCATGTGCAAGTCTGTGAGGGAACAATATTTGCACTCAGAGAGGTACGTGCTGCATAGTGCCATCGCAGACCAGTTCTCTTAACGGGCTGGCTCAAACTGGGGGCAGAAGGTGCGTGGGGAGGACTCTGCTTAGCTCAGGCATGGAAAGCAGAACATTATTCATGAGGCATTTACTTTATTGCAAGTAGCGGCTGCCAGGCCAGCTCCGTGTGTTGATGCAGAGAGCATGACAATTTTCACGTTGTAAACACCATGCATTAATCAGGGCACCTCAATATTATGCAAACAAAATGCATGTACTTACAAATACTTCCACTGTATTCGAATCAAAAATATGTCATGAAAAAGAGAGGGCTTGTCAGGTTCATTTCATTAGGCAAGAAATTTGGGACTCTACAGGCAACATTTCCCCTGAGGCTTGAAGCATGTTTATTCTTTAATCGCTATGTATTCTCCAGATTAAAATGAAACCTTAAAATGTAAATAAAAATGCACACTCTGTAAATCTGATTTGACAGCAAAATTCTTTTCATGCCAACAACACATGACTACCTTGTAAAAAATCATCTGTAGGTTCTATTACAGAAAAAATTGTCATGTGAAATTTTGGCCTTCTATTTGTATTTTGACAGACTATAGAACTCTTGTGCAATTTTGATTCAAAGGTAAGCAAATCCTGAGGGAACACCTTTTTTAAGAACACATATTTTTCCTCAAATATCCTGGAAAATACCTCCCTTGGTCCTACTCCTTCATTTGCTTTTTAATGGCTCCCACCTCCATATTTTATACTATTTTAAACAGTTCTTTGACAAAGAAGTTATAGTTATGTATTTTATTAAAAAACAATACTAAGACTCTCATAAATAGGTACCTGGATGCAGAGCAATTGAGTGAAGTTTTCCTACTGCATAAAGGCACTTTTCTTAAAGCAAGATGTCAAGAGGAAATCTTGACTGATATAGCTAGTTATAGCTCATCATCTGATATCAGATGTATTTTTTTCATGACTCTTCTTTTGACATGTACATATTTCAGTGTCTCTTTCTTTTTTTTTTCCCTTGTCCTATCCTGAGGTATTTCTGTGATGAGAGACATAACAATATGTCTTTGGAAGATGTCTTTGTAGCCCAGAACGGTTTTTAGGTTTTGTTTTTTCTTTTTTTTTTTTTTCAATCTAGGGCTGGAGAAATCTCTGTCACTTCATTTCTAAACTTCTGGTTCTCTGGTGGAGCCACATGGTGGCTTTATATGGCTGTGATACACTAGGATATTAAAAAAAAAAATTAAACTGGGATGCAGAGGCATGTGGCTTGCAGAGAAAACTTCCCCTGTGGCACCAAATAAAATTCTTGGTTCTCTATAGAACTAATAGACTCATTCTGACCATACCTGATGACCACTGTGTAACAAATTAGTGAGAAAGTTTTTTGACCTAAGCAGCCTATCTGAAATACTCTCTAATTTATTTTTTAACCTAAAAAAAAAGGTACATAAAGGATAGAGTGATATCTTGGGAGCAATAATAATGTTGAAATCAAGAATCAAGACACTTTCTCAAGTGTATGGTATTTAATTTTAAAAAATTCTTATTTTTTAACATGGGAAATAATACATTCTAATATAAAAAGATGTCAAATAGAGGAAATAACGATAGGCTTCAGGGGGTGAGAATATTTGTTATTACTTGCACTCTCTAGTCATGTAAAAGTGCACAGAAATCTTTTGCAGTGCTGCATATTTATCTGTCTGTATGTTTTTTTCCTGCCTTGTGAGCTGCAGATGCAGAATAGTTGCCTATACACTGATGTGGGATATATTTTTATTTCTTGGATTTTAACTCTCTTGCCCGAGTAAGAGAATTTTCCATCTAGCTTGTTTACTTCATGATTTATGTCTAAATTGACAGAGTCCTTCGGAGGCATTCGTGTTAAATTTGAAACAAACATATTTAATGCTCGTGTTGTAATAAAACAGCTAAAAGAGCAGATTAAAAAGATATGCACAGAGGGGTCTGATTGATTGAGGGATTGATTTTACTACTTTTCCCGTAGGTGGGTAGTGATGGCTGTAAATCTCTTGATAATCATTTCAGAAGCACCTTCATCAATAAACTCAAAAGGGACAGCTAGGTGTAAAAATTTGCCGGCCATCAGGTCAAACAAAAGGCAGCAAATGTGTAAAGAAAGAATTGAATTAAATAATCCCACCTTGACTGGTTATGGCATTAGTCATTTTTATCTCGGGGGCGGACGAGTCCCCATCATTGAGATTCTCTGGGATTTAGGGGAGAGAGAGGGAGAGGTTCTTTCCCTGTTTTTTTTTTCCCCTTTTTCCTTTGGCTCAACCCGTATTGCTTACGATTCAATTATGCGGCTAAAAGCTTGTGTTTGTGAGCAATGATCAATTATTAGTTGTCAGTAATAATGGAGAAGGATTCAATTCTGGTGCCCCCTCCCCTTTTTTTTTTCCCTTCCCCCTGGAGAATTACCATTAGGAAATGAATTAAAAAAGAAAAAAAAAAAAAGAAGAAAAAAAAAAAAAAGCCAGAAGAGAGAGCAAGGAAGGGGGAAGCTGACAGCATGTCCACAAAAGTAGTTATACCTAAACCCACACAGTCACAGGACTTGAAATGTCCATAGTGAATAGCATGATCCAGGCTATTGATAATAAAACAATTCCGGAGAGCTGGTGCTTGCTGCCCCGGGGTAGCTGCGCCCCAGGACTGTCTCAAAAGTTTATTATACATCGGAGCATAAAGCCAAGTTCCCAGCTGACTGCAGCATCTGGAAGCCCCTAATTACACACATTTCTAAAATATATGTAACCTGTGTTAGCTGACAAACGGCAAACTTGCGAGGTCAGCTGCAGCGCCGTTTGCAACTCCAGTGCAGTGCAGCTTTTTCAGCTAAAATAAAGGCAAAAAGAGAACATAGAAAACGAGGAGGAAGAGAAGGAAGGGAAAAAATATAAAGACCAAGCGCCCTGCTAATTGGAAGGCGCGTATTTTCGCAGGATGACCGTGCGAGTGGCCCGGTTACCGGGGAGGCTCTTTCCCGCAGGCGGTACCGCCGTGCGGGGCAGCGGGGCCGGCGCGGAGCCGCAGGTTGGGCTGCCCCGACCCTCGGCTGCCTCTGCTGCAGAGCTGCCGCCAGCCCCGAGCGGCTCGGGCAGGAGGGGTCGGGGGGCATGTGCACAAAATATTAAATCAGTTGGATTTCCCCCCCGCACCCCAGATCGTTATTAACGATGTATTGTAACTATATGAGGGGATTGCGCAGCTTTTAACCCCACCGTGTTACGGGTGTTGTGTCTGATCGCAAACCTTAATAACAATAATCCAGTCTAGCGTGATGCATCTCATTGGAATCGTCCCTCAGCAGAATGAACTGCAAATTATCCCCTGTTTACCATCTCCCTTCAGTGCTCATCTCAATGAACTGGAGATCGATCCCCACCACGGGTGTCTTGCAGTCAGGCTGATTTGCATTGAAGCACATTAGAAAGCCTCCCACCTCCATTAAAAAGAATAATCCGAGGGGGGAAAAAAATCTCCAAGGTGTGGCAGGAAGGGAAAAATATGTCACTGTCATTTGGAGCTTCGAGAGGGAAAACCCGAGATCAGAGTATTTACGCTTGTGAACTCTCACAACTTCTGTTAGAGACAATGACGTTTAATTGATGTATTGCTATCAACAACAATAAAGACCGATTTTTTTCTAGCCCTGGCACTGCTGTTCTGCCCCCACCCTTTCCCCACCCCTCCCGGCCCCCAGCGAAGAAGAGGAAAACAAACAATAAATAATCAACCGGTCCTGGATGAAATACCAGGCGCCGCTTTAGCACTAGCGAGGAGAAGAGAAACGAAAAAAAAAGTTGTAAAACTTAATTTCTCCGGATTAATTTCTTTTTCTTTAAACTACTCTTTTTCTTCTTGTTGTTGCTGTTGTTGCTTTTTAATTACTGGTCCACGGCCGCCTTTTTCCAGCCACGAAGTAAAGGTACTGCGCATCTGGGGAAATTTGTCTCAAGCTTAATCGGCAAAAGTATAATGAAATTGTAAACGCGAATAATTTTGGGAGAGCGTCTGGCTTAGAAACCGTAGGAAGCTAATGGAGTGATTGATATAGTTAGAAATACAGACACAAATATGCAATAGATCCGCGTGGGTATTTTGTGTGCATCTACGTGTGGCTAGCAGTGAGTAACGTGTGCGCTTCTGTGCGTTCAGGTTCGGTTTCTTTCCCACTGTCTCAGGGTAAGGAGGGTGACAGCCTGCGCTGAGTGTATCCATCTCTGCCGAAACATCTCTTTAAATATTCAGTGAAAAATAATGTCATGTGAAGTACCACCTATAGCAGCATTATTATCTTCATTCTTCAACATCATCCCCGCTGATAGCTTCGTTTGTCTTTTTCTCAAAATCTACTGTACCGAATGCTGCGGGGAGGGAGGGGGCTCGCCCTGTGCAGAAATGAAAAGAAGCGTCAGTGACCACTTTGCAACGCTGACTAAATACTGGAGTGGCACCTGGGAGGCTTTTTCGGTTCGTATGCGTTTTTTTGGTTGTTTTTTGCGGCTGTTTTTTTCCCCAACCCTTCTTCATAAACGTTTTACTGTCTCTTTCGTTTAATAATGAGAAGAAAACGCCAGTGAGCCGGTTCCTCGAATGGGAAGATTTGTCCCTCTCTCCCTTCTCCTCTCGCTCACTTTCTAGGTTTTACCGGCTCATTTGAAATTGAAATGAGTTGTATCTGATCAGCCTCTTGCTTTTACAGAGAGTTTGTTAATATTAATACGGGAAAAAGGAGTAGCTCCTATAGAAGAGTAAATAATCCAGCGGGGGGAGTAGGAGGAGAGAGCACTAGATGGGTCAGGGTGGAGGGAAAAAGCCGCCTGCGCTCCTGCTTCTGCCGGTTCAGCTTATTTCACAGAGTTAACTTTCCGTGCCCGGAGCAGCGCGACACGCGGAGGGGCGCGGACAGCGGAGCTCGGGGGGACACCCGCCATTTACCCACGGTGCACGTGTAGCGCTGGACATACGAGATATTAAAAACAGCGTTATCTGTAGCCTCTCTGCAACTAAACTTTTTATTTCAAGACCGTGACATTTGTTTGTAAGACGCCTCTCCTCTGGAAGTAACACACGGGCGTACAAGTTCGGTGTGTGATGTATGTATCCCATGACAGGAGCTCAGTGCCCGCAGGGTCCCCGTGCTGGGAGCGTTCGGGACCGGGGACAAGCAGGGGAGCTCAGGGGCCCCGGAGAGCCCCGGCGGGCCACACTGAGCGCAGCCCGGCCGGCCCTGGGACCCTGCGCGGCACCGCGGCCGGGCCGTTCTGCTCCGCGCTCCGCTCGGCGCGGCCAGGGGCGCCTCCGGCGGGCAGATGCGCGTCGCTCCCGCGTCCGAGAGGGAAACAAAAGTCAGAAGCGACCCGGGAGGGGAGGGGGGGAGATCGGGGAAGCGGAGGCGCCCGCGGGCCGGGAGGGGGAGCGGAGCGGGGCCGCGGAGGGAGGACGCACCGCCCGCCCCCGGCCCCGCTCGCCCCGCGCTTCGCGGGCGGACTGACGGCGGGCGCAGCCAACCCGCACGGCGCGGGGGCGGAGCGGCCGCCTGGTCCGCCCGCCGCTCCCAGCGGCGCCCTAATTGTCCTGGGAATGTGTGAGGTAAAAAACAAACCCTTCCTATTTTCAGCACCCCTCGGGCCGTGATATATGGAAAGAGAAGTGGAGTTGCGGGGGGAGGGGGGATGAGCGGGGGAGAGCTGGAAGAGGGCGAAATGGATCTTTATTTGTAAATGCGGGGACGGGCGGGGGAGAGAAAAGAAAAAAAAAAAATCCTAAAACTTTTTGCAGCAGCGGGACGGAGCGAGCGGTAGCGCGCGGGGCCGGCGGCGGCCGGAGCGGGGCCGGGGCTCTCCCCGCACAGGCACTTGCCGGGTGCGGGGCCGACCCTCCGGGGTCGGTGCTCCCCGCCGACCGCCCCCCGCCGTGCTTCCTCCCCCGATCGATTATTGCTCACCCTGCCCTCCCTCCACCGGTTCGGGCTGTGGGCGAGGCGGGGGGAGCTTTGGGGGAAAAAAAAAAAAAGAAAGAAAAGAAAAAAAAGTGAAATGCAGCTCAAAGCTGCGGGAAGGAGGGAGGGAGGCGCGGGGAGCCCGTCGGGGCTGGAGGAAGGGGCGAGGGGAGACACATTCCTATAGTAACCAGGATGGCGCGATGCAGCTCCAGCTGGTTGCTAAGAGGGTTAAACTGTATCCAAACAGCTTTGGGGAAATCCAGCCCCTTCTCCTGCCACATGGATCGACTCATTGGGTGGGAGCGGCGGAGAGACAAGGGTCTCCAGCAAATCAGCGCCTAATTGATTAAGGCGAGCTGGTTTGAATAGAGCTGGCCATGTGCCAATCGCCTTTCAAAGAGCCCCTCTATGATTAATCGCAATGCATTATTGATAATCATAATTATAGCAGGACACATGCGCGGTGCGCGGAGGATCGGGGAGGCTGGGGGGGGGAGGCTCGATTTCCGTAATTTTGAGAAGATTTTTTTTTAGTAATTTTTTATTCTGCCCCAGCTGATGTTTGAGCCAGCATGTCGCGGAGGAAGCAGGCGAAGCCTCAGCATTTCCAATCCGACCCTGATCTGGCCTTGTTATCCCAGCGAAATGGTGAGTTCTTCTCCTCTCCCTCGCACACATTTTAACACAAACACACACGAAATAGATGAACTTACCTTACGGGGAGTCGGGACCTCGTCGGGCAGCGGTGCAGGACAGAGCAGGATCTCCCGGAGTCACACGCGGGGGGGTCCTTCTGGGGTTTTGGTGCAAGTTCTTGGGTTTTATTTAATTTTTTGAACTCAGCGTTTTGTTTCGTGTGTTTCTTAACAAAACTCCAAACTCTTTCCGTTTTTTGATGTTTTCCCTCCGCCCTCTCCCAGCGGGGCGGTCTGGCATCCTCAGCCCGCAGGAGATGGATCCGCGCCCCCCGCGTCTCTCTCCGCGCCCCGTGGAGCTGGGAAACAAAGTGGGGCTGCGGTGGGGCGGCTGATCCCGTAGCCCCGCGGGACGGATGCCCCGTCCGGCCACACACGCTGCCCGCGCCGTCCCCCCCAAAGGGCCGGAAAATCCCCCCCGGGCACCCACTTTCTCGCCCGTCCCCCCTTCCCCCCCCGCGGACCCCAGCGCTCCCGCACCCCCCGCAGTCCCGCCGAGCGGAGGACGCTGCCCCGCCGCCCAGCAGCCCCGGCCTCCGGCTACACCAAAAGCTTCCTGGAGGCGGAAAAGTTGCCGCCGCCGGGCCGGGCCGCGGGGGGATCGCCCCGTCCCGGGAGCTGCTGCCGCCGCCGCGCCGGGCTCCGCGCAGCCGCCCCGCCGCAAAGGGGGCTCCGCGGCAGCAGCGCGGAGGCTGCAGGGCAGCGGGGAGCTGTAGACTTTCCCTAAGGTTGTGTTTTATTTTTATTTTTTTCCTCCGTGTCCCCCTCTCCTCGAAGTTGGTAAGCGAGGGGGATAAGCGCTGGCTTTGTGTCCGCCAGGATTTGCAGAGAGGGAGCATGTGAACTATCTTTTTTTTTTTTTCCCCTTTCTTTCTCACCCCCCTTTTCCTTCCCCTCCGGAACACGGGGATTTCGTAGGAGTCCGGCACAGCCCTGCGGGCGGCGGAGGGGACGTGCCTCTGCCCGTACCTGTGCTGGACGCGGGGCGACAAGTGGCCGGCTAGAGCCGCGGCCGGGCGGCCCGGGGCAGCGTCCTGCCGGGGCAGCGCCCTCCCTGCGGCCGCCACCGCAGCCTCCGGCCCCCCCGGCGGCCATGAGGAGGGCGACCGCCGCAGAGCCGCGGGGCGACCCGCCGGCCGCGGCGCAGAAGCGCTTCAGGCGGGCAGGTAAGGGAGGAACGGGGTGCGGCGGAGCCCCTTCGCCTCCCGGCCCGGCCCCGCCGCTCAGGAGCACCGAGCACTTCCCGCGGCAGTTTCTCCGGGAAGCGGTGGCGCGGGACCCTTCTCCGGGAAGCGGTGGCGGTGCCGCCCGGCCCTGGGCGCGGCGGTGCCGGAGCCTCCCGGCTGCGCGGAGGGACCGCCGGGGACAGAGTCCCGGGCTCCGCGCGGGGAATTCGGTCGGAAAGTTTGTGGGATGTTGTGCTTCGCTTGTGAGCGTTTACCCGGCTTCCAAAATCCCCGGGACGCCCGCTTTGTACACCAGCAAATAGATCAGCATTCGCTCCGCGGAGCTCTGCGAAACGTTTCTTAAAAAGTCATTTGGGTCCTGGGAGTCGACTTTTGGTTTTTAGCTGAGTTCTGCGCGTATTGAGTGCACTCGAGTTTTGCCGTTTCCTCAGCATGATCCCCTTTCTCATCTCAGTAAACATATTTATTTTTCTTACGATATTATTCCCACTTCCGCTCGAAGTTGGGAGTAGCAGTTGAGGAAGCGTTAGGGTTCTAGCTGTCTTTCATCGGCCTTCTATGAAAGAATTTGGAACTTCTTAAAGTGAGCAGAGAAAAGGAAAGCTGAGATGGAAATTATCTTGCTGGGAAAGCAGAGAGGGATTTTTCACATCTTCATTTCGTATGATTGCATCTTTTGACGTTAGCTATCTGTTTTGTTTGTTTTTAGTGGATGGAACAGGTCAAAACAACCTCCAAGTATGTTTTTTAAAAGTAGCCGTTTTCTTCTGTTTTTAGTCTTTTGATCTGATTTTGCACATCGTTTTCAAGTGAAGGACAGTGGGAGTGTGAGAAAGGAATGTTAACTGAGCAGCTTTCCTGCCTGTTGCTAAAGGATGTCCTTGAAGTAAGTTGGATCTTGCCTGAAATGATGGCATGGCAGTGAAGCTTTTGTTTGGTTTACGTGGCTATCGTAAGTTAAAGAAGTGAATAACGAAGTTTATTCTTTTTAAAAAGTACTGAGCGGTTTCCTAGAAAAGCGATGTGCTTTACTAAAAAATCTGTAGGAGCCTTCCCTTCTCTAGTACCAGTGTTAGGTTATGGTTGGTTTACATGGTTAGACGATAAGTTCTGAGTAAGTTACCCAGAGGGTGTGTTTTGTAATAGTGCTTCAGGGTCCAGAACGCTGTAATAATATTAGCATAGAGCTACCCCTGCCTTTCCGGGGTCCCCAGCCCTGGCAGCAACTTCACACTTGAGCAAGACTAGGTGGGTGAGCTGTGAGGAGGACGAGTTTGCGTTATATGCCTTGAAATTGCAAAACAAAACCTCGAAATTCCAAGCGCTCCTTTCTTCTCCTTTCATACTGTGAATTCAGGTTTGCTAATCCATCCACAGTTCGCGCAGGGTGCAGGCGAGTGAAGCATCGCTAGCCCTTAAGACACTTGCAGTAAGGTAGTGCTGGGCAGTGTTTTGAGCAAATGAGTAGAGTGGTTCCGTGACAATTTCTTGCATATGATTTGAATTCTGGTTTATTAAAAGTTTCTGCAATGGTTTCATATCTAAAGAGCAATAGGAAAAAAAGTTCATCAGACTGTAACAGCATGTTTTGGTTTGGGTTTGTTTTTTTTTAATCGCGCTCTCTCTCTTTTTTTTTTTTTTTTTT
>NW_016690234.1:4620901-4622196 GCF_001604755.1 Lepidothrix coronata | reverse complement strand
TTTTTTTTTTTTTTTTTTAAAGTTCAAAGCTCATGCAATTCACTCCCACCAGGAAGACTTTCCACTTTAAATGTATTTCTGGTGCAATCACTGGATAAGTTAGTTTACCCTTGCAAAATCCTGTGTATGTGCACATTTGATAAAGTTCGTATTGGAGTAACCAGAGCAGCTCTCAGATTAATAGCAGAAATTACTTGCAGCATAAATTATATTCAACAAGTAACTAATTACTGGTAGGAAGTGGGTAGGAGATCACGGGATTATTTCCTTTTGTTAATAACTTCAGCCACTTTTGTGACATTTTAGAATTTTTTTTTTAATTGGTTGGAATTACATTCTGAATTGTTAAAGAATATTCTTGGAGTGTAATTTTCCGAGGCAAAAGTTATACTGGAGAAATAAACCATCTAGACTTTTAGAAAGAGAAAATATTTGTTGCTCTTCTGTATAAAGGCTCATCAGAACCTATACCTTTTTGTATCAATAATGGATTTTGGTGAATTCCTGCTGCAGCATTATGATCATCCACATCATTGCTATTGGGCCCATGAAAAGAAAGAAATTGTGATTGCTTTCCTCAGTAAGATCCGAAGGACAGGATGCTCAAGAGACAGAATTGCTTAGTTAGGCTGCTTTTAGTTTGTTACATAATTAGGCCTTTTTGTACGGTAACTGCAGTCTGTTGGTTCAGAACACAGACACTTGTGTTTTTTCCAAAGGTGAGCCCAGGGTGTAGAGGGCCTTGTGAAATATCACTTATGCAGATGAAATTCAGAAATAATTACTGAAACCCATATGGTGGAAGTTGTCTAAACCTGGTGTTAGTTCAGACCTGTTTTGTGTGTGTTTCCCCTACATAACCCCAATCTTTGTCTTACTGCAAAATATTTATGTTTTAGTTTGTACCTTATTTATCTTTTTGATGCTAAGTAGCATCTGGCTCCCCGAGGACAAGCCCTCCTGTATATTTAGCTGTACCAGTGCTTATTGCATAACTGGCTTTTAACCATATTCATGCTTTAATTGTGGAAACATGAATCTTTATTGAAGTGACCTGAGGTGCCTCAGAAAACACAGTTATGTTTCTTGAAACTCTTTGTAAAAAAACAAAAGGGGCAGCTGCTGCCAAATGCCCCTTGAAGAAGCTTTGCTGTGTGTGTTTTCCATACTTGAAGGTGCATCGCACCTCATGTGCTTCGCAGTCTTGAAAAACTGAAAGTTGAAACGCGCGAGTGAAATTGTTGCTTCGTGTCTGTATGGCTGGTGCTAGGAAAAAAAAAAATGAAGTGTTCAGC
>NW_016690234.1:4568401-4615901 GCF_001604755.1 Lepidothrix coronata | reverse complement strand
CCCCTTGTCCACGTTAAGTTCCCATTTATCCCAGCAGCTGGCTGCAGCAGCTGGATTAGCACAAAGCCTTGCTAGTCAATCTGCCAGCATCAGTGGTGTGAAACAGCTACCCCCTATACAGCTACCTCAGAGCAACCCTGGCAACACTCTAATTCCATCCAATAGTGGCTCTTCTCCAAATATTAACATATTGGCAGCAGCAGTTACAACACCGTCCTCAGAAAAAGTGGCTTCAACTATTGGTGGCTCACAGCTCAACAACCCACCAGTATCAGCATCATCTTCACCAGCTTTTGCAATAAGCAGTTTATTAAGTCCTGCATCTAATCCACTTCTACCTCAGCCCACCCCTAGTAACTCTGTTTTCTCCAGTCCCTTGTCCAATATTGGAACACCTGCAGAGGATTTAAACTCCTTGACTGCCTTGGCACAGCAAAGAAAAAGCAAGCCACCAAATGTGACTGCTTTTGAAGCAAAAAGTAATTCAGATGAGGCATTCTTTAAGCATAAATGCAGGTTCTGTGCTAAAGTGTTTGGGAGTGACAGTGCCTTGCAGATTCATTTGCGTTCTCACACTGGCGAGAGGCCATTTAAATGCAACATATGTGGAAACAGGTTCTCAACAAAGGGAAACTTAAAAGTCCACTTTCAGCGTCATAAAGAAAAATACCCTCATATTCAAATGAATCCGTACCCGGTGCCAGAGCATTTGGACAATATTCCTACAAGCACGGGTATTCCTTATGGGATGTCTATACCACCAGAGAAACCTGTCACGAGCTGGCTGGACAGCAAGCCAGTCCTCTCCACCCTAACAACTTCTGTTGGCCTGCCACTCCCACCAACGATTCCAAGCTTGACCCCATTCATCAAAACTGAGGAGCCTCAGCCGATTCCCATTAGCCATCCTTCTGCTAGCCCTCCCTGCTCTGTCAAGAGCGACTCGGGAACAGCTGATCCCACATCAAAAATTTCCAATGGACTTTCTGATGAGGTAGAGTCTGGTGCTTTGCCTACCTCAAATGGCAAAATCGAAGAAAACCCTCAAAACACAAGCACCATCACTAACATGAGTAGCTCCGTGAGCTCCCCGGCAGCAGACTCGGGCTCCAGCGGTGTCGCCACTTTTACAAATCCACTGATGCCTCTAATGTCAGAGCAATTTAAGGCAAAATTTCCATTTGGAGGACTATTGGATTCAACGCCAGCATCTGAAACATCAAAGTTGCAGCAACTGGTAGAAAACATTGACAAAAAGGCAACCGATCCTAACGAGTGCATCATTTGCCACCGAGTTCTCAGCTGCCAGAGCGCACTGAAAATGCATTACCGCACACACACCGGTGAGAGGCCATTTAAATGTAAAATCTGTGGTCGTGCTTTCACTACTAAGGGCAACTTAAAGACTCATTACAGTGTCCACCGTGCCATGCCGCCGCTGAGAGTGCAACATTCATGCCCAATCTGCCAGAAAAAATTCACCAACGCCGTTGTGCTACAGCAGCATATCCGAATGCACATGGGAGGGCAGATCCCCAACACCCCAGTGACAGAAAACTATCCGGAGTCAATGGAATCAGATACGGGATCTTTTGATGATAAGAATTTTGATGATATAGACAACTTCTCAGACGAGAATATGGAAGACTGTCCTGACAGCAGCGTGCCAGATACACCTAAATCTGTGGATGCATCACAAGACAGCTTGTCTTCTTCCCCTCTGCCCCTGGAAATGTCAAGTATTGCTGCTTTAGAAAATCAGATGAAGATGATCAATGCAGGACTTGCTGAACAACTTCAGGCAAGCTTAAAGTCGGTTGAAAATGGGTCAGTGGAAGGGGACGTTTTGACTAACGATTCGTCATCTGTCGGTGGTGATATGGAAAGCCAAAGTGCTGGAAGCCCTGCTGTCTCAGAGTCTACCTCTTCCATGCAGGCCTTGTCCCCATCCAACAGCACTAATGATTACCACAAGTCACCAAGTATCGAAGAGAAACCAGTAAGAGCTTTACCAAGTGAGTTTGCCAACGGTTTGTCTCCAACCCCTGCTAACAGTGGTGCTTTGGACTTGACGTCTAGTAACACTGATAAAATAATTAAAGAAGAGTCTCTGAGTATGCTCTTTCCTTTCAGAGATAGAGGTAAATTTAAAAACACTGCATGTGACATTTGTGGCAAAACATTTGCTTGTCAGAGTGCCTTGGACATTCATTACAGAAGTCATACCAAAGAGAGACCATTTATTTGCACAGTTTGCAATCGTGGCTTTTCCACAAAGGGTAATTTGAAGCAGCATATGTTGACACATCAGATGCGAGATCTACCATCACAGCTTTTTGAGCCCAACTCCAGTATTGGCCCTAATCAGAACTCTTCAGTTATGCCTGCTAATACACTGTCATCGCTCATAAAGACTGAGGTGAACGGCTTTGTGCACGGCTCTCCTCAGGACAGCAAAGAAGCACCCTCTGGTCTTGTTTCTTCAGGGCCACTATCCTCTGCCACATCCCCTGTGCTGCTCCCTGCTCTCCCCAGAAGAACTCCAAAACAGCACTACTGCAACACGTGTGGGAAAACATTTTCTTCTTCCAGTGCTCTGCAGATCCATGAAAGGACACACACTGGTGAGAAACCTTTTGCCTGCACTATATGTGGAAGAGCATTCACAACAAAAGGCAATCTGAAGGTACTTTTTCCTCTTGCTGCTCTTAGGTTTTATTTTCTCCTTCCTGGGGGTTTTCAGTTTTTTACATCTATTAATGTTGTAAGCAGTGGTACCTTTGGGTATCTGTGGTGTGACTGTGTTTAGTCAGCTCTGGTAGACCTAGGTGGCCTCTTGCTGAGTGCTCATGTTGGCAGCAGGTCTGAGGCATGAGCTGTTTTGGCTTAATTAAAATTCATCTACCAGCAAAGACTGTCTATGTAGAGTGTGAAACAGAACAGCCAAATGATGGTAAGGAGTATTAATTAACAGAGAAATGAGTTTTGTAACTCACACACCTCTTCAAGAGGTGAAAGGCTCTTGAATGTGCTGTTTTTCATATCTATCATGTAAGATGAGTGTTTAAAAAAACTATTAATATAATTCTGGAAGTAATGGGCGTTACCTTAATTGATTATATAACTAACATTTCCTACTGATATGTGTTTGAAAAAGCAAATAGACTTAAGTTTTAGAACACCAGTTGAGCACTTTACTGTGTACATTTTTCTGTTGACAGAGTATTTCTCTAGAGGTTGCTGCCAGTAATGTGAGGTGCATAATTACTTTCAGGCCATTCTGTCTATACAGGAGGCTCTCCAATGAGCAATCAGTAAAGGATACTTTCTGCCTGTCTGAAAAGGACGTTTATAGGGTAAAGGGTGTCAAATACAATACTTACCATTGCAATGAAAGTGGACATAGCAATTCTAGCCCTGAAAGCAGCTATCTGCAATTGACAAAACAACACAAAGTCATTATAAACTAAATACATGTAAAAAAAAAAAAGAGTAAGAAGCAATGCATTGTTGAGCAGCAGAACAGGGTATTGTGGGTAATGATGATGGGCTAATCCAGAAGTAGTTTATTTATTACTCCAGATGGGAAATGGAGCCCTGCATCCTCTACCTTTAATGCCATTCATTAGGTAACAAGACTGGACACGTTCATGGACTCCTGCCTTCTCAGTGATCAAAATAAGTTTGAAATCCCTGTCAACGTCTATTTTTTGTTTGTTTGTTTCTTCCTTTCTTTCTTTCCAGGTTCACATGGGCACTCACATGTGGAACAGTACTCCTGCAAGACGAGGCAGACGACTTTCTGTAGATGGCCCCATGACATTTCTAGGAGGCAATCCTGTAAAGTTCCCAGAAATGTTTCAGAAGGATTTGGCTGCGCGGTCAGGGAATGGAGACCCATCCAGCTTCTGGAACCAGTATGCAGCTGCACTCTCCAATGGCTTGGCCATGAAGACCAACGAGATCTCTGTCATCCAGAATGGCGGCATCCCTCCAGCACCGGGGGGCCTGGGCAACGGGGGCAGCTCTCCCATCAGTGGCTTGACAGGAAGCCTGGAGAAGCTCCAGAATTCAGAACCCAATGCACCTCTAGCTGGTCTGGAGAAAATGGCAAGCAATGAAAATGGGACAAACTTCCGTTTTACGCGTTTCGTGGAAGACAACAAAGAAATTGTAACAAATTAGAAAAAAACCTCCATAAATAACATTCCTGCAAATAGTGCAACCTAGGGTTGCTTTTTTCAAGCTGCAGGCTACAACATTACAAAGACTTTGTTTTGTACCGTGTTCTACTTCTAGAGTTCTAAGAGAGCTTATTTATTAGTGATATAACCTTGCTTTGCAAACAAATGCAAGCATTAACTTTGGTCTCCCGTATTTTGAACTAAATACTAATCGACTAGAGTGCTGTAAACTTGCTGTAACATTTATGGCAGTTGCAAGTCTGTTCTGCTAGGTGATCTTATTCTGGCATTAACTTATTTTCTATATCCAGTTTAACATGAACTCTGGTATTGATGCGATGCCTCAGTGATGCATTAGATCTCTAATAAAAATCTGTATATAAATGTACACTTCGATCCTGCTGGAAACTTTATCAGCAAACACATTGTTTAATTTTTCCAAACAAAATTAAAAAAAAGGACTGAGAGAATATAGACTGAACAGTGTGGGTCCTTTACACAGCTCAGTTTTTGATTTTTATTATAAAATTAAAACTGCTTTAATTTTTGTAGGTTTAACATTTTCCGTTTTGAACTGTTATTTGTATTGTGCTTTTTACTTGAGTCGTCTTAAATGTTAATACATTTCTGTACAGTAATAAGCACGCGGATTATTAGAGGAGATACTGAAGTGTTGTTTTGGTAGTTGAAACTGAGACGTAACATTTTGCCTTGTAGGTATATTCATTATAGAAAATGTGCTGGACTTTCACAATGCTGCTAAGTATGGCATCTTGAACAACTTCCGTGGACAACTGTAGATGCTCCTGTATATACAATAAGACATCACTTTCATTAAAATGTACATACGTTCCTTACAAGACCAAGCCCTACTCCTTGACCAAGGGAACAAGTATAGTGTTTGTTTATTTTGTATTAGGTATTGGGGGGGGCAGGGGGAACCTTGGACTGTTACATGCACTTTCTCGGAAAGTTGAAAGGAAAAGAGGTCCAGTTTCTTTAACATTTAATACTTACTAACAGCAGAGATACTGTAATTTTACTCGAGTAATCAAATACATTTTTGCAACAGATAAAATTCCCTGTCTCTGTGTTTTTAAAGTGTACCTGTATTTAGTAATCATTTTGTATTATTTAGCCTTTCCCTTGGTTAACATGAACTGTCCAGGTTGTATGTGTGTGTTTATATTTGTAAGTATGGGTATACATATATGTATTGCATATTAATTGCTAGTATATTTTTCATACCCCCTAATAGTGGGAAATTTCTCCTTAACTATTCAACTCCTCATAAAATTGTAGATATTTTGGCATTTTGAGTTTCTTTATTAAAAAAATGCTGCTAGCAAAGACCTTATTGAGCCTAGGTAAGTTTCCTTTGAAGGAAATAATTTATTACATTTAAGGCTTGATTTGGTTCAAATGCTTTATATTTGATATTAATTTTATTTTATGAGATTGTATGTTTGTGGCATGCTTACGCTGCTATATCTGTGTTAAGATGCCCACTTGCAAGCCTCCATATATTATATGGGGTTTATAACTTGATTGTAAAAAAAAAACAAAAACAAAAAACCAAACAAAACTTAATTGCTTTGGCCTTGCACATGATTTGGCTTCCCTTAAACACCTGCAATGATTATTCACCTCAAATGAGTTTGTCAAACAGAATTCAGCCCAGTATTTTCACCCAGTAGAGTTTTATCTCTTTACATCATTATTTAACAGAAACTAAATCAGATTGGCTGCCTTCAAAACCACCAACAGGCCTAGCCAATTTTGGGTCCATGTGACTATATATATATTTTTTTACTATTCCAAAATTCAGGTGTTTTGCATTATGGGATTTTCTTCAGTGTCACTGTGGGGGGAGTTGCCCAGCTTTTTAAACAAGAAGTGATCAGTTAGCTCTTCCCCCTGCAGCTTGAGTTGCAAATTGGGCATCAGAGAGTAAAATTGAAGAGCTGGAGTGAGAAATACTCTTCTTGAGGAGTTTTCCCCTTCCTATGATTATGAATCCTGCATATTAACACTGTAGTCTGGATACCTCTTGGATTTCATGTCTTTAGGACTTTTCCTGTTCGAATGTGATGATTCACCTGGTACATGGTATGCATTTTTGTTAACATGTAAGTTGTACACTAAAGCCAGCTGGCTTGTCAATGTGAATATTTAAGAATTCCAAGTCACCTTTTGGTCTCAGAAAAAGGTAAATTAAAAGGATTTTGATGATTTTATCAATGAAATACTAACTAATTCTCCTTTTAAATTGAGTTGAGATTTGTGCAACAGAGATGTTGCCAGAGAAGGGCTAGCAGCCCCCAGCGCTCCGGGAGGGTTTCTCTCTTTTCCACGGCTTGAGTTTCATTAGTGCCTTTAACTCCAGCCCTCGGAACCTCTTCCCACGCGGAAGCGGAGTCTTTAGGTGCCGAGGGAAGCCGCTCCCGGGGCACCCGGACGCTCCTGCCGCTGGGTAACGTAACGCGCTTGGCTTTTTTCGGGGGGAAGAAAACAAAAAAAAAGAAATAGGGATTTTCTTTCTCGTACCTAAGGGCCTTCCCCCGGCCCCCGTTCCCTGAGCGGAGCCCGCCCCGCGTTCACAGCGCTCCCCCGGCTGGGCCGAGGGGGCGCCGGGGCCGCGGAGGCGCAGCTGCCCCAGGGGCTGCGCTCCCTCGCCCCAGCCCCGGCGCCCCCGCGAGAGCCCACAGACCCTTTTCTCCCCCAGCCTTTCCGAAGCGTTTCCCTGAGGTGACGGGCTGTGCGGCGGGCGAGGCTCCCCGGGACACCCCTCGGGCCGGCGGGGCGGGGGTTCCCCGATGAGCTCGGGCGCTGCCCCGCCCGCCTCGGTGCCGCCGCTTCGCTCTGCGCTTCCCTCGGTGCCGTCGCGGAGGTTGGTGCCGGCGGGAGGAGCTGCCCGTGCCTCCTGCTGCGCGGAGGGTGCCCGGGCCGTTCTCCCCTCGCTGCCGAGGGGCTTTCCCGTTCCCATCCTCCTCTCACCCCCGAACGGAGCTGCGGAGGCCGGGGACGCCGTCCCCGTGCCCGCGGGATGCGGTGCCAAGGGCCGGCTCGGGGCTCCCCGCCCCGTCAGGCGGAGCGCCCGGCTGGCTGCCTGCGAGGGAAGTGGGGGAAAGGGAAGGGAGGGGGGGGGGAATAATTTGCTCTGGAAACACGGAATGTTAAATTTCCCGTTACTCGACACCAGACCGTGGGGACGGAGGGAAGTTACCTCTCCCCAGAGCTGTCCTGGCAAGCGCACAAAGGTGCTCGCGTCGCCTCGCAGCTGGAGCCGCGCTACCTCGCTGCAATTACCCAGCGCAGCGTTTCCTATTCACAGACACTGAATTAATCCTTAGTCAAGAATAGATTTTTTTTTTTACGGTTTTGTTTTCGCAGCCGCATTTTCCTCATTAGAAACAAAGTTTTCTTCCCCCTTTCCCCTCCTCCCCCTCCGTCTCGCCCATCCCAATTTTATCATCCATTAAAATAAAGGGTGGGGTGGTGTATTTTTTTTCCTTTCTTTTAAGCGCCAACGATCGTTCATTTAATCATCCCGAGTAATTTTCTTCACCCAGAAACAGACGTGATTTATTTAAAAATTGGGCTAATGTGCGAAGCTTCCCCGCTTGGGAAGGGCCGGCGGCGGAGCGGCCGGAGGCGGCCGGCCCGTGCTGGCCGGGACACCGCAGGGCTGCCCCTCCCGCCGGGCACTGCTGCCAGCCCACGGCCCGGGAACCTGGGGTTTCCCCGAAAGCCGTGGGAAGCGAGGACGCGGCGCTCGGCGGAGCGTGGAGCGCAGCTCGGCCGCGGAGCGCCCGGCGGGTGTCACTTCACGGGGCGGACTGAGGAGGTGTTGGGGGACAGGCGGAATGAGAGGCTGTAAAGGGGGTGAAGGGCTCACCCGAAAGACCCTCTCCGGCGGAGAGGAGAGAGAGGATCGGGGCAGCACATGAGATGGGCAGGAATGAGGTTTCTGTGTTTGCGAGGCAGGGCTGAGAAGGGAAGGGAAGCAGCAAACTGCCTGGCTTATTTCGGGTGCTGATGACGACCAAATCCCAAACCCTTCTCTCAGGGAAAAGTCAGTTGAATATCAGTGTTTCTTCCGAGGCTGGGCTGTGGTTTGAGACTTAAGAACAGGTTGCAACTACTCCCCGCTGTAGCGAGCAACAAATGTCTCGATTTGTTCTTGCTTTGGAAAGAATATTTGCTGACCATCAAAATGCAACAGTTGCTGCTTGTTTTGACCTTTTCTGTGGGGCATGCTTCTTGCTTTTGAGAGTCCTGAAGTCACAAACTACCTGGCTGTGTCTTTGCAGGAGGCCAGTTTTACTTGGCAGGAGAAGGTGAGACTTTGTAACATGACAGTTGTTTTTTTGTTGTCTCCTTGCCAGTGTTCAGTAGCTCTCCAGGTTTGTTTTCCTGCCAGCGTTCAGTTCTCCAGGTTTGTTTCTCTGTGGTCGGGTCTTGTTGTGGTTTTGGGGTATTTTTTGGTCTTTTTTTGTTTTTAAATCAAACTAGCGTTTTTTTGTTTGGTTTCCTTCTCTCATGAATATGAGTTGACAGAAGTTAAAATAATGTTTTGCAAATAAGTGGGTACAGTTATTTATGCCAGCTGGAAGCAATATGTCTCTTAACTGCTGAGTTGAAATATAGTGACTTAAAGATTTCACCTACAACATGGTCTCTTATATAAATATGTATCTCTAGACAAAATGTTAAGGAGGAGTAGAGATTTGGAAATATTAATAGGAAAGAACAGGAATAATTGAAAACTATGCAACTTCAGCTGAGACCAGAGTTACTGACAGCTGTGTTTATGATTTTCTGATTTGATATTTCTGGGTTTTACATCCAGGTTATAGTTAATATCGGAATGGTTATCCTGACTACTGTCAGTGGCCTAGGAGATGCCTGGAAGATGGTGAGTGCATGGTGATTCCTTCCTGGGAAGATCTCCTTGTTCCAGGGATGAGAGATACCAGGAGGCCCTGAACCACACGGTGGCTGAAATATTTCACAGGTAAGTGAGATATAGGAATGTTAGTAATTAAAATGATGTTTCTGGCTCAAATTGTGGTTGGTTTGTTGTTTTTTTTTGTCCTACCACAAGTTTCTTCAGTTTCCATTTTATCTTCTGTTTTAATTTAGCCATGTATTTTTGAATCCACAGACTAAATTTCTCAAGAGGAAAAATTTCTCAATGATGTGGGAAGGGGAGCAGTAGAGTGAAAACAGGAGAGCAGGAAAGAGGAATTTTCTTTAGTGCTCAAGTCTGTCTAGCACTGTGGGAGTTGGTGAAGAACATGCGCATGAGGGTTAGAGTTGTTCTCTGCAATGCTCTGCGTGGTGGGCGAGGCCAACATCTTGTATGTGGCAGACTCAGAGCACACAGTGCAGTGTGAGAACAGCTGATACAGAGTTGTAGAGTAGGAAAGTGATGTCATCCTTCTTTCAATAATTAGTTAACCCAAACTGCAAGCTCTTCTTACCTTTCAGAAGTTATTGTCACCCTTGGAAAGAACTTCAAAATCGGGTTAGATGGACACCAAAAACATTTGCATGCCCACATTAGACTTGGTCACCTGTGGTAATGAGGAAGGTTCTCACTGGAATGATCAGCCCTGAAACTTCTAGTGTCATTTCATTTCAAAAGTAAGAAGTCTCTCCATGTTAGCAGACATTCACATCATCTGTACAGACAGCTCTCTTGACCAGCGCAGTGCTGAAGTGCAAAGGTCTATTTTCATTATTTAAAGGTCTTAAAAATGCAGCATCACAATGTCAGGTGGGTGTAGCAGAAGCCCTGCAGCACCTGGCATCAGGTGGTGCAACACGAGAAGTATTTAGAATTGAATATGGAATGCAAAAAATGAAGTGGTCTGGCACACTGTAACAGATTTAACCCCACTGGTCACTATTTCTTTCTTTCTTTTCCCCCATCTTTTCCGAGGAAAATAATTTCAAAGTGAAGCCAGTGAAACTAACTCGATGAATAATATTAAAAATTCTTTCAAAGCAGTGCCTGTTTTGAAAATGAGTTTCCTTTAGCAGTGAGTAATTTTAAATTGCTTTATTTTCATCAGGATTTTAAAATGTCAGGTAATCCATAGTGAAGCTAACATTTGTTTAATATGTACAATAGCTAAGTGGATGTTCAATGCAAAATGTGCATTCGTATGAACCCCTATCTGTCTGTTGGTTAGAGGATCCAGAGAATAGCAAACTACAGAGAGAGACAGAACAGATTTCAAGGGTTCATATGTCTGTTTAGTTGTCTAGACTGAATACCAAGTCTTCTCAGCAACTTGTGTCAGAGCTGCTGCTGAGAACGGTGCTGTCTGTGATCTTAGGTCACTAGTTAGCTCGGTTGTGGGGAACCCTTAATACCAGCATAGGCCTCTGGTGCTGATACATGTAAACTAAGTTAAACCCCTGTTAGCTGAGCTTATTTTGGCTTCTGACACTGGTGAATGCCTGAGTGCTGTACAGACAATTTCTGTAATGCTGTGTGTGGCAGTTTTAAGGTGCTACTTTCTTTCCCTTTCAGTCCAGATGCTTATTCCTATCCACTGAGATTTCTCCCCCCTTCTGTATTTGAACGGGTGGAATAGGACTCTTCATCCATAACACCACAAAGACAGTGGGATTTCTTATTTGGTGAACAAGCCCTTAGGATAGGGAAGAGTCCAAACAGTACTAGGCAGGTTTGTAAAGCTTGAGATCATCTTACAAAAGGAGATTGAGCTTATGTATCTGTGAGTCAGGCGAAAAAGAATTCATAAAGCAATGGCTTGTTTGAGCCAGAATTTCATGAGGTGTTACCTTCCAAACCAAGCCTCTTAAAGGGACAACTGTCTACAAAACAGACTTAGCTTGAAGTGCCACTGAAGGCATTTTTAAGACAGTATGTCTAATTTGCACTGAAGCGGAGGGAGAACACTCTGTAATTTGTCCTGTTGTGACAGAGCACAGCAGTAGCAGCTTAAAACACTGAGGTTATTACTGCAGCAGTCTCCTTACTGACATTAGATGGTCACCTAGAGTCAGAGTCACTTTTCTTACATGACTTATAGAAAAAGTAGACTGGGCTCCTGTGTTCTCTCCTGGATTTGAAGAAGTTATTAAACCAATTCCCTCTTTTGAAAGCCGTAAGCATTCACGCTGGTATCCTCAATAAAGCTGGGACACAAAAAAAAAAGCAAACAAACCAGTCACAGTAGCATTCAATGCACTTAAACTTGGAGGAAATGAAAATCAATATTTGTCAAATAGAGGGAAAAGGTAAAATGGACTGAGGAAAAGTGTCCGACTTTCTTAAAAGCCATTAGTGAAAATGAAAAGTTGACAGCAATAGTGAAATTTAATTCCTACACAGGATTTTGTTGTTCTCACTCTCTATCTGCTGATGTATGCACTGGCTTGATGCACACATATTCCTTTATTGTTAGTGCTGTTGAATGGAATTTATTGCATTTTAATTATGAGTGATTTGGAACCTTGGAGGCTTATGTAAACGTTTTGCATGTGGTTAAAATGTGAGGGGATAATTTAGGAAATGGAAGTTTCATCTGGTTCTGGACACATGTGACCTTGGCCAGTTGCTCTAATCTCTTGATGTGTTGTGTAAAATGATGCTAACAACAGTTCCTTACCTTTAATTTTTGCTTATTTTGGATATTTAGATAGGAAACTGTTCAGATTTAGGTAGGAAACTGTTCAGACTAGTCTTTTACAATGTGTGTATATCATACATGGCTACTCTCTGGGAATATAAATGGTTGTAAGATAGCCAACACAAACCAGCTATTTTGCATTTCAGCATCTACCAGAACACCTGGAAGTGCTCTGCTGGTACCTCAATACATTATTTGCCACTTATTAGATGAAGTTTCAAAGTTAATCCTATCTTATACATGCTTACATTTTTACTGTATTTGTATGATCAAAGCATCAGATTTTGCAAAATGTCTCAAGAGGTACTGTATTTTTGATAAACTGTTGGATGTAATCACAATCTTTTAAAATTTTCCTTGTAAGCAAAATGTCCCTTTATCTTGGGAACAGTATAAGGAAATAGTGGTTGCATTTGCTGCCTTGCAAACAAGTGCCTGTAGCTGATTTCCAATTTCAGTGATATTTATATAGTGATAACTTTCAGCCTGGACTCCAGGTAATGAGTTCTCGTTACATATTTCCCATATATGAAAAAAACAGTAAAAAAAGTATGTGAAATTGTAAAAGTCATATTTAATCAGAAAAAAAAATGCTGGATAATGCATAGTATGACAATTTAGGGCCAAACTTGTTGCCTGAGTGATTGTCTGGTTTGTTTGAGGGTAGTGTGTGAGGTAGGCAGGAAGATGTGAAAGGGCTCATGGCCAGTGTGTTGTAGTGGAGAGTTCATTGAAGTAAAGTGTGAAAATTGGAGTCCTCTGCATGTGTTTTTGGTGCAAGTCTCCAATATTTTCTGGTCCTCTTTTTTTTTTTCCCCAGAGAGCATACATCTCCATGTTCTATATGAATTGCAAGCACAGTAGTGCAGCCATGTGTGGAAAGGCAGCTATATAGGTGTGTCCATTGTCTGCTCTACTGTTGAGCCCTAGGAATGATGTAAAGACAGGAAATATTTTTGGATCCTGTGGGAGATTTTTTTCTGCTTGACCAATTTGATCTTTTTAACTTGAAATATGGCTTGAAAGGTTAACTCTGGGTTTTGAAACACTGTCCATACAAGTCAGCAAGTTACACTTAGATGTTCTGTTCTTAACTGTCTTGTGGAGGAACACAATGGAGTGAGCTTCATTTCACCAGGAATCTGAAGTAACCATCAACTAAAGCCTGAAGTCCTGGTTTTATCTACTGCTCATCTTGAAGGACTTACTTTTTAGTTGAAAATTAGATATTGACAACATTAACAAGAAGAACATGGCTAGCAATTTCCAACTCGCCAGCCCTCCACCTCTTTTACAATTTGACCTAAATTTGAAACTTGTTTGATGGTTTATTTTGCTATTTCAATTTATATAATGCTCAATTTAAACCATGCCAAAGAATCATGACTTTCAGAAAGTGCTACTCTGGCTAATAATCAAGCTTTTAAAAACATGTTGACACAAAGTCACTTAAAATCATGGCCCAAGTCCCATGATAGTGGATAGTTATGAGCTAACATCCTAAACAAACACACTGAGATCACCCTAGTGCCTCCTGTCTTGTCTGGCCAGCAGTTTCCCCAAAAAAGGTAATGATTTTTTTTTTTTTTAATTCTTATCAAAGGAAAGTGATTAGTTTGTTGTGTGATGAGTCTTTAGGTACACAAGCAACGGGGGCCATGTGCTGACAGAGCCATGAGGCAGTCAGGCACCTGTAGCTGACAGGTGGGGAGATGGAAGCAGTATACTCTTAGTTCTTTGTAGAGGGCCAAATCTAGGCTGCTGCATTTCCAAATAACATTTTTGGGAGATTTGACCTTAGGCAAATGAAATTACTATACAGCTAATTACTGTAGAATGCTCTGAAGTAGCAGGGAGTCCTGTGATGATGTGATCTGTCTCTCTTTAGGATTAGTAGTTGTCTCTCGTCTTCCACCTCCTCATTTCTTTCTTTCTTTCTTTCTCTCTCAGGGTTTAAGGCTCTGTGTCATGTTGACAGTTACTGGAAAGGGTTCTAACAGCAGTAGAACTAGTGAAAGACAAGACTATTTATAGGAAACAATAAAGTAAAAATAAATGTAAGATTAAATATCAGTAGCTACCAGCTGTAGCACCTCTTCTCCCACTGCTGTTAAGTAGTAAAATCAAAGCATAATTTGGAAAGGATCCCTGCTGGAATTGGAGTAACCAGTTCATTCTGCATGCCAAAGGGAAGTTGAGATGTTCATTTACAGGATAGCATTTCCTCAGCTTCTGCAGAACCAGCCCCCAGCTGGGATTAGAAGCTCGCATGCTGTAGGAAGTGAGATTTTTCTGACTGGGTGTAAAACTAAGCTTTTGGGGTCTCGTGGTGAGTGGACATTTAGAGTCTTTCCAGTGCCACCATAACTATCTAAAATGATGGGATGGACATGCATCTATGAGGACAGATCTCCAGGACAGGAGACTTTGAAATGGCTGAGGTGCAGTGAAATGGCTCAGTCCACCCTGTCAGTCTTCATAGTATAAGAAGTGATGTGCAGAGAAGCTTTTGGCTACAGCAGTGGCAACCATGGAAATTTCTTGGATGAGTTTGTCCTAAATCAAGGTCTGATCTCACTTTGTTTCTCCTCAGCAAATCAGAGTTACAGAAGTCTCAGGCTATGCTCTGTACCCTTTTCTGTATACCAGAGCCCAGCTTGGACTCTCTTTAATACTATGTATTTTCTGTTTTGGTGGAAATAGTTAATCTAGGCACACTGCACAAGTCTTAAAAACTGCTTTTAGTTCTCTCTACCCCCCATCCATTTATTTTTGATATATAGTTTTCTTCTTTATTTTATCCTGAAAGACTTATGTGGATGTAGCACTGTCCTTTTAAATGAATTAATTTTGGTATGGGAAGATTTTGCTGTCTTCTCCTGATTACATTACAAACAGAGTTTGGCAGATTTGGGGGTTTATTTCTGAGGAGAGTGAGAGTACAGTGGCTGCTAGTAGCTGTTGAGCCTTTTGCTAGTCTCGTTTAGTTACTATTCAATCTCTTCAATCTCTTCTGTTCTTTGTTATTTTCAGGTATTCATGGTTGATTCTTCTCTTGAGAAAGATATTAATGCCATTATTGCTTGCCTGCGTTAAAGTATTTTTAAATACTAGATTTCCCTGGATTAACTTGCAGAGCAATAACCCCACTTTAAAAGAAATAAGAGAGAATTCTAAATAATATTTCACAGGATTTTTTCAGCAGAGGGAGTGTTGATTCCAGAAGAGTTTATGTCACACTGCTGAAAATCTGGACAAGTCATTGCAAAAGACTTGAAATAGAGAGTTAAACTATTTAAAAGGGGTCAAATGCTGCTACCAGACTTAATCTTTATAAAATCAGAAATGTTACCTCCTTCTGGTTCAGTAATGAACCTACAGTGACTCATCAGGGTGATGTTGTGGCTTTTTCCCTTGCTATTGTAGAGCACAGTATTGATCAGACTGTGAAATAATACAACAGCTGAAGCTCAGGTAGCAAATATGCATTGGATTGATCTCCTTTTACTAAGCCTCCTATATCCCAGCATTATTTATGGCAGAAGCATTGAGTCTGGAAAATAACTTTGATAAATACCACCTTGTAGCACCTGTTTAAGTGATGGGATAGAAAACACTCCCTAGTTTGTTAACTTTAAGTATTGGGAGTAGAAGTGATGTGCACATAATAATATTATGATTCATACAAACCACTTTTCAACCAACTCGATATATTTCATTACCTCCTTTTCAGCAGAAGTATTGATTTTTGTTTTGTGGTTTTATAACACAATTTCAAGGCTGTTGTAGTTTAATGAGCCATGTTCTTATGATGTTTAAAAAGATTTGAAGCATTTGTTGAAATAAATATTATGGATTGCCCATCTCTTGTCACCTCTTCTTTCTCTCACCCATATAAACCCAGCAGAAGAATGAATAGGGCAGCCAGCTATGTGGCTTTTTGTGTTTGAGATCAAAGTGCTACTGGGGAACAATAGCAGGCCACACTTCTGTGTTCGTGACCACACACAGCAGCACCTGCAGAGCAGTAAAATGTCATCGTTGCTTCTGCAGTTTGAGCACAGAGGAAGCACCACTGAGGTGGCAGATGATTCTAATAATACTTGATGTGAATTGATGGGGAAGGAGGACCATAACACAGAGGGCTTTTTATTATAAGCCTTGACTTCCCAAGCTGTGAACAACAGAACACTGCACCTGTGGACTTTCTTCAAATCAACCATTATGGAAAGTGACAGATTTTATTAACTTAAGGAAGAACTTTTCAACATAGAAAAGTTGTAGTTTATTTTCAGGACATGAAGGAAAAAAGCCCTGATATATTACATATTTCTCACTGCTCATACTTTTCTAGTGTGCTATAGTAGAATCACAGGAGCATTATTAGAAAGACTTCGTCTTTTTCTCTGTTTTTGTAAGATAAAAAACATCTATGGGATTTTTTTTTTCACTTTTACCAATTGCTTCATGTCTTATGTTAGATGAGCAATGGAATTAGCAAGAGAATAAATCTATTGGTTGAAGAGATATAAGTGATAATTTTAAGAGCTATATAAGATGGCTGGAGTTCCGTAGAAAAAAGACTTGGGTGGAAAAATACCTCAAATTATCCAAATAGAAGTAATTTATACTAGGCAGTGTCTGTGTGCACAGATCTTTGGGAAGGTTCTGGGGGGGCAGAGTACTGGACATGAGGGCTGCAGGACTGTAGTGTTGGCAAAGGCATATGCAGGTAAATGAGCTGATGTGGGTTTGGACAATGCAGAGTTTACTTTCAACTCCAAACAAGTCAGGTTATTGGTTTTATTTACAACAACAAAGCACCACTGCTTGAAGACTTCTAGTATTTCTGTGCTGGGATTATGACAATATATCAGTTTGATTTTTAGAAAGAAATAGAACAGCATCTGTATTTCTTTCTTCAGGTGACCATTGTGTGCCCTGTAGTGTAACACAGAGATACTGCAAGAGTTGGAAAGATTATGTGGCTGGTGGTCTAATACTAGACTGATTCCTGCCTATATCATAAATTAACTAAGTGCAGGGTCTGATTTATTTTGAATTTTTCTCTTATTTTTATTTAACAGAATATGTGGCCACATTCTGACTTTATTATGGCTGCAGTGTTTTTGCTAGTCATAGACACAAGCCTCTGGTACCCATATGAATCAAGTAACATCCAATTTTTTGTGTAGGTGCAGTTAGTACCCTGATGATGATATAATTCAGGTTGCCTTAAAAACAGAACACATGTAAAAAGGGAAGTCAATATGAGCATTTTATTGTCTTCATATGGATATATTTTTTACAGTCACTTTTGAAGGAATCAGAAATTGTAATTCATGTAAAATTAATGGCTAAGAGTTGACAAATCAAGCATAAAGTCAACTGGATCATGATTATTAGCTAAAAGCATAGTGCTTTCTGGTGATTCTTTTTGTTCTAAAAATAAGTCCTGGATGAACTGAAAATCATTTTGCAGGAAACCCTTAAGTAAAGTGGTCATGCAGAGTAGTTGGTGGAATATTACGCTTTTCATTTGCACAAACAGATGGTAAGCTTGGCCTTAGATTTAATCAGGGTTGACAGACAGGTAGTACTTTTGTATATTTTGGATGGAAACTTCTTTTCAGAGAGACACAAACTGCTTCATTGAATAGTCTGTATACCAAGCAAGAGAGGTATTTAGCAGATAGTCTTATTAGCCTTACTGTTACCTTAACTTACTATTAGAATTAACTCACACAAGAAAGCTGCTGATTTATTTAGTCAACTGCAAAAACTTTTTTTCAAATTTATTCTTTTCTCCTCCTCCTCCTCCTTTTTGGCAATGCATGTAGCAATCCAGAACACACAGAAATGTGGCTGCGATTGAACTTGTAAACAAATAACAATTAACAATTCAGGATTCATGAATCTATGGCCATATTCTTTTTAGCTAACCTTTTAGATAAGATTTTGATATCATTTGTTTCTCTTTCCCTCCCAAAACTTAATACCTGGTAACCTAAGCACATACAATCTGTTTCAGAAGGGAGATTCAAGCAAGTGCAGCCACTGGTGTGTTTTAATGTCACTGCAGAGATTATGTTACCTTCCTAGTAACAAAATCTTTTTTTCTCCCCTTCAAATGGAAGTCCCCTGATACCCTTGTCAGAGACCATTTGTTATGTCGAGTTTTGTGAAGCAATCAAAATTAATTCACAGTGATCTTTTCACCCAGAACCCCCAGCTTCAAATAATGGGCTTTCTCAACAGGTGCTCATTGTGGCAGTTTGACTCCAACTTGCCAGACTAAAGAGTTTATTCTTTAGCCATATTTAAGAATAAAATCCTGAGCTTGTAATTTACTAATCTTAAACAGCTGCCCAGGAAGGCACACCTGCTTAAAAGAAGTATTTCTTGTGTCTTTGGGATCTAAAACCTAAAGATGTTTCCATATTTGTCTATTTCTGTACTTAATTAAAATCTCATACACAAGTCACCACAAAACCTGTCCAACAATCATGCCACGTAATATTGCAGACTTACTAGGAGTCTAATTGTGCTGATTATTCTTGCAGAGGAGCAAAATTTCCCCTGAAGATAAAACAAGAGAATTAGAATTTTTTTCTTTCCCCTGAGTTAGGTTTCATTGTGAAATGAAACAGAAGTAAAATAAAACAACAGTATTCAAGGTAGCACTAATAAACTGTACTCATTTTGGCTGTTAAGAACTTGGACAAATGTTTGCTCATCTCTTACAGGTACTGTTTAAATATGTTTCATATAAGCTTTAAAGCAAAAGTCAAAATGATACTGAATCATATATTTATATATATGATATTGATATCAATACCTGAGCTGCTATTAGTACCAGTATATCATATTTTAATTCCTTTACCTGTACATAGGCAGGTAATTTATGAAGTACTTTGCCAGTAGAAAGGTATCCCTATGGAGGGCAAAGCCATAGTAGTCCAAGCACTACTATTATAATTGTAGTAGGAGATACTGTTGTCAAAGTTATCACATTAAAAAGCAGATTAAGCTATAACCATGTCCAAAATGCTACAGTAGTTGAACCTATACAAAAGAATATGTTCAGCTGGCTTTACCATACTGATATTAAAGCAGGGTAAGAACTTCTAGGAGCATCAGTGTAGTACCAGAACATATGAAGTGTCTACAAAAGAAGAAAAAAGGGAATTAAAACAGTCACTAAAAATGTAATTCTGCACAGGGTGATAGTCACTTGTGTGGCATTTAAGGAAATTTGCTTTGTGTGTCACCCTTAACATTTCCTAGTATCTTATATTTATTTCAGCTTGTTTAATGAGTTGTTGCAAGATTTTTCAATGGAAGAAACGGATTGTTTAGGCTACCAAACTAAACACCAAAGCATTTATACTGTTGTCTGTGTGAAGAAAATGTTACTAACCTGTGAAGCACACTAAACAATCCTATTGAATTCCATAAAGTATTTGTACCAATGGAGAATCATCCATTTATATTCACGTTTTCAACCATATTGAGTAAGATTTTCATATGCCTAACCTGAAAGCATACCCAGTAGATTTTGGAAACATGGAAGTGGGTGAAGTGGAATAGTGGATAAATGCTTATAGACAACTTATAGCACCACAAGAAACTATGCTGTAGCAGCATGTTGATGTAGAGATAGATGGTATTTTGTAACCAAGGAAGCTTTGTATAATCTCTCATCTTCCCATTAAAAAAAAAAATCACAGTGCTGAAGGTTTAAAAACCAGTTAAAACATAAACAAACAATGCAATGATTTCTTCCTAAAGCTGCTAGCAGTATGACTTACCAGCTGTTACATGTATGTATTTGCTCCAATGGAATATTTAATTTCAATATAGCTGACTAGTTTATTGTTGTTGATGCTGTAATGGATTACTTTCTGCAATTCAAGATGTGAATAAGCTATATGTGCTCATTGACTACTCTAACCATTTGGAGGCTTGGGAAATGAAGTTAACTGCTGTCAAGTGTTGCTGATGAAAAAGTGAAATATATAACTCTTTCTACTTGCTGAATTAGTCAATTCTAGTGCTTCCTCTTCTCTCTCCACTTCCCAAAGGTTGCGTTACCCACCTGGCTTCAAAACATAACTGTTTCTCACATCCTATGCCATCTTAGATGACAGTCTTCTCTATTCTTCCAAACTTCTAAGTTTCTGTTACTTTCTTGCTACAGCTTCTTTTACCACAGAGAAAAGTGAGATCAATTTATATAAACAGTACAGGCAATATTATGGTTTCAAATGTAGGACATGCACTGGTGTCAGCCACATCCAGACCTGCAGCACATTTCTGTCTCTGTACTGGAGTGTAGAAGGATTTTGTTGACATGTAGATTTCATATGCAAGGGGGACATGAGCATACATTTGATTTCAACTGAAATATTTTACATTTGTGCTATTTGTCTTAATGAACATTTTCTGAACTTTCGTGGACGTGGCTTTTCTGAGAAAGCAATTTTGTATATGTACATAAGCCTGCTGTTATACCTCTCCATCTGAAGATGGGGTCACCCCTCCTCACCACATTTAGTCGAGTGAAAAGGACATTTTGGGCAGGTGTGGCACCCTCTCCTTTGCTGTGGTCTTGTGGCTGGGGCCGATGGGGTCTGAGAAGACCTCTGGTACTGTGCAGGGTATTGAAACATAGAAACAGTCCCTTTGCCATGTGCCTGCCCTCCAGTGTGCCAACCATCTGGGAGTGCATGTGACCATCCCTTCCTCTGCATATCTCCCTTCACAGCCCTACACAGAGAAACCTTCTCACATCCCTGACACCCAGCAACACAGCTGTTCACTGTAGAACACTTTCCAGTAGTTGAATTCACACCTTTTTTCCTTTATGGGTGCATATATGTATACAGAGGAATAAGTATCTTTAAAAATATGATTTATCTCATGAAGACTTGCCAGTATGTGAATTATGGTGCACTAAATTCAAGACAACTGTGTTGACCTAACCCTGTTTCATTACTTGCATAAAAAGTAGTGAGAGGTTATTCTGTCAGGTTACTTGGGTATTATGAGCCATTTCTAAGTATTTACTAGGTATAAGGTCATTTTGTTAAGATAAGCATTATCTTAACAAAAGGTCTCTGGCATTGCTTCATGTGACCAGGCATGCTGGGATAAATATGTGAACTCCTGGTAAATAAGACCATTTTAGGTATGAATTCTTTTTATAAAGCTTGTTTGTTTCTTGAGTTCTTGTATTTATGTTTTCTCTTCTTTAGCAACAATTCTGATGATTTAAGGACTTAAAATAATATGCGATTCTTTCTTTTAATAATGATTTAGATTAGCTGTCAGAATAGTCCATGACCAAAATACTGAAATACAAATACAATTAGAAAACATCTTGGTTTTGTGTTTGGAAATGCATATCTTAAATTCTGAAATAACATTTTCTAATTCGTTTGTTCTAAGATATTAAATTGAGTTAATTTCCTCCACTAGTACCCTGCCTCATATATGAGTTAGAAATACTGATGTAGTGATGTATATTTTGATGAGAACATCCCACCTATGCAGCTCAGATCTTAATGATGATTACCAGCTGGAAAAGCAGAGATGCATTCAAATTCTCTTCCTCAGTTTTCCGTGTGTTTAACAGCAAAAACTTCCTGCCAAGGGAATTATTGTGACTTCAGCAAAGGACCAAATGTGCAGTAAAATGTAAATTAGGGCATTTTCACTGAAGCTAAACTTAACTGAGAACCTGCACCAAAATATATATCTATACATATGCCTTGAGTTGAACAGGTGGTTGCACCTGATCTACACAGGTCCCTTCTAAGTGAAATCCTTCTATGTTTTGAAGTGTATGAGTAGAAGCAATGTTACACATATGAAAGACAATTATGTGAATGTTTTGGAAATCAGGCTGAAGTCAAGGAAAAGGGAGGCTCTAGGCTCCTGTCTTAAAAACTGCTTTTCCTTTTCATTTTTCTGTGAAATGTAATAGTCAAGTAATGTTTTTGTAAAGTGCCTTATGAAAGTCTGATAGCAGTACAAGGCTCTTTGAGATGGCAGAGAAAGGAGGAACAGTGTCTCTTGTCTGGCTACATTACAACAGGACAGCCAATGACATTGTAATTTGTAGGAATCTTTTCTCCAAACGATGCAAAGAGCAGTGATTGTCCAGAAAGAAATCAACAACTTGTCTCTTAACAGGGCATCTGTGTTTCCTTCCTTCCTTGTAGTTATGGCTGCTTACTCCTTACTTTCAGTGTGGGTAAGATGTGTAAGCCTGGTTGGGATTCGTGGAGAAGAGCAAAGGCAGATGGGGTGGTGCTGAACATTGCTCTCTGAGGGACATGACAGGACTAAAAGGCAAAGAGAGTGTAAATTACATGGTATATAATTTTAAAATATAAATTTCATGCTCTAATCAGTGCAATGATCATTGGTGTGCCACAGAAGCCACTTCTGTTGTCTCATTGTAGAGACTGATTCATTAACTCAAGTTGTTGAAGGTCATTTATTGGAAGTCCACTATAAAATGGCAGCTGTAGTTGCTGGGGTTTGTTTTTTCTCATATCAGTTTTTGCACTCTCAGTATTCTTAGTTTTCAGTTTTAGCTGTTTTTCCTTTCAGCTGAGGTAGAGTTGCCTTCCTGTCTGTCCAGTCTTCTGAAATACTTTAACTACTTTTCTTGTAAGGGAAAGTAGTGTAGAAGGAGCTGGGGCTGTAATGTAATAACTCCTGTGTACCACTGGATGGGGTTTGAGGCAGTGTGCAGTTCTGGGTGAAGTCTCTGCCCCAAGTCAAGGAACAGCTTCTTGTGCAACTGAACATAAGAATCCCAAGGCCATTTTAGTGATCCAAGATGAAACTTTCTGTTCTTCGTGTTTATTATAGACTGTCAGAATTTAAAAATGTTTAGAAATAAGAAGTGCAACAAATATGCTCAAATGTGTTCATTCTGGGATGATGAATGAAAGGTTTCCCATACTGATGTTAATTCAACTTTACCGTTATTGCCTAGAGTGACCTTTAATTCCATTCTTGTTTTTTTAATTAAAATGGGTGGGTTACTCTGGACTGGATCTGACTTATTTTCTCCTACTGAGCAATTCTTCACACTGTTGGTGGCCACTGAAACTTAAGGAGGGCCAGATTTACTGAGTTGTTGTTGCACAGCAGCACAGGGCCGGGTTTTGCTACTCTTTCCTGTATGTGCTAGTGTTATAAGCTTATTTTAGGCTAATGGTGTTCTAGGATTGGAATAGTATATTCAAATGCTTATTCTGAAGTTAAAAACCTTCAGATGCACCAGGATCCATGTTTTATTCCCAGTTCCCTCCTTTACATAAAACACACAATGTATCACTTGTGTAAATAAAATCTTGGAACATTTTCCTCTGTGTTTCTGTAGGAGTGAGTTGTGTAATCTTCCCAGATTCATAAACCACCTTTTACAGTTAATTTTAACTCAGTAAAATATATGCCCTTGTTGTCAGCAGTGTCTGTACATCAATGTGCTGCCAAAGTATTATAGAAAATGTCTGATACTATGTTCTGTGTCTCTATTCTAACTGCTGGTTGAAAACCTTGACTGATGAAGTTTAATCTGCCTGTTAAAAAAAAAAAAGTCACACTCACTAGTACTACCTAGTTATTTATTGAATGCTCTTTTGGCCTCATTTTCCTTTGTATTATACTTATTTTAAATAAGGATTATTTAAATTTTGATTTAAATAATCGTGTTTTCTTAGACACATTACACTTGTGAAGACTCACAGTCTCAAATAATGTTGAGAATTTGCAGTGATAATAAGTCCATATCTGCAACAGCTTGTGCCCACTCAGTCTTCAGATTGATTTGGTTTTGCCGGGTCGTTTTGGGGTGTGTGTGTGTGTTAGATTTTTGGGGTGGTGTTTTTTGTTGTTTCTGTTTTGTTTCACCAACAAAACTGAACTTAGAGGACCATGCTTTTAGGTCTTGCAGTTCAGTTGACCAATGTCTTTGGGGCAATGTGGAGCCATCAAAAGAAAGCTTCCAGAATAATAGCACCGGGTCAGTCGCTGCCAACCTGAATAACATCAAGGGCGCGCACTTGTTTTCCTCTCTTGTTCTACTGCACTGTTGAACAAACTAAGGAAAAAAATACCAGGAATTTTCTTCATCTCAGCATGGTAGGAGTTCTTTATGCCGGTCTGTGAAGAGGCAGAAATGTTTGTGATGCCTCTCCCTCTCTAGTTCAACTAAAGGTTCTGTCACCTTTAAAGGCAAAAAAAGGTGGAAATTGACACTCAACTCCTGCTAAAGGAGTGAAGTTTGAAAGACTAATTGTGAAATCTAATTCTGTACAAGCTTTGCCGAGCATGCTTTGACTTGGAATTGCTGTTTCCTAGGACTTGATAAAAATGACAGAGAATTCAGTGGAAACAGACCTGTTGACTCTCCTGGGCTTTGTATCTCACCCAGAAAGTGTATCACAAAACAATTATAAAAGTAGTGAATTACAGCACAAAGTCACCTTGAATCCTGAGCTGTTCCAAACGCTTTCAACTTACATTATTTTCCACCTGTGTCACTCTCCCTAACTATCTGTGTCACAAAGCATTATGCCAAAGACTTCAGCTGTAATTCGTTTTCTTAAATATCTGACTTTAAAATCTGTGTCAGGCAATTTGTATCATCTGTCAAACAACTGTCAGAAAGGGCCAAGAGGGAAACACCTGAGAAGAGCATAGTACTGAAAGATCTGTGTGTGGAAGTGCTGCATCCTGTGTGAACAGCTACTTGAGGAGATCCTGGAAAATCCAGTAACATTGTCAAGACTTTCTGTATCTGTGCAGACTGGAAATGCAATCTTGGATCGGGTTCTCTGGCTGCTGACTGGTCCCTGGTGACCTTGGACAGTTGGCTACTCCTTGCAAGAGCTTTATGGCTGCCTTAAAATGGCTCATAACCTTTTCCATCAGGAGCTGGAGTGTTACCCTGGCATCTTGGCCAAATTCCAATTATAGTTTATCCATTTGAAATTCTTCTAGGGTTTCATTTAATTATTCTTTGCAAACCAGTGCTCTCATTTTCTAAATAGAATCTTTAAACTGGTATTCCTTTAGTCGTGTGTAGTTCTTTAGTAAGGTGTAGAATAAGATACTATTTTTTCCAAGCAGGTTACACTTATTTTTTTCAGTCTACAGGAGTTTTCTATAAACTGTGATGATAGTTTTTCTTTGCCTCTTGCCCTGAATTTTTATGTGCCTTTTCTCCAGTCTTGAACAGTAACCACGTTTCATTCAAGTATTGTAGGTGTTTCACTGATAGCAGTGCTACATCCCTAGACAAAAATCTGATTGTGTGATAAAATCAGTAGTGGCACAGAAGTGTGGAGCCTCTCCAGCATTATGATTTTAGTTTGGAAAGCATAGGAGTTTAAATCTTTATGTAAAATATTTAGGTTAACTCTTTGGTTAAAATATAGTCTATGCTTTTACTGTAATGATTTTCTGGAATGTATAATTGTGCCTCATAATAAATTCAGTCCTTATCAGTGCTGTTAATAGTTGCTAAAATGAGTGTGGCCCTATTCAGTGGTGTAGAAAATCATCTTTCAAGTATTTGTTCTAAAAATGATGGGCTAGTGTCATGGCATGAAAAGCTATGAAGGCATTAATTGTCTCTTCTGTTACTTTGCTAAACTAATCCATATAAAAAGAGCAGATTAAATTGTCTGACCCTCATATATTTAATGATTGCTTCTATTTGACTAAGAAACATTTCTCAGGAAGCTGCTTGTCACAGGCTATCAATATTCCTTTCATCCCATGTTAGTTATCGGTGCACTTTGTTACTCTCCAAGATGGCCTGTCTCAAGTGGTTCTTCAGCTTGCACAGCAAGAAAATGAGATGCTAAATGGTTGCACAAACAATTTGATTGTAGTGTTTAATTCCTGCCCTATGGATTTCCAAGATTAGTAGTCCTTTCTCTTCTTTGGTTGTTATTATTTACCCTTCTAAGTGATCTTCTTGCTGCCAGAATTATTTTATTCCTTTTTTTCAAATTACATTTTCATGTCAACTTTCTGCAGAGAGTGCTGGACTTCTTATGTAGTCTTGTTTTAATAATTAAGCATGTCAGGATATTAGTATACACATCATGATGTGACTTGTTCACAGTTAACATTATGATCATCGCTGTACATCTGATAATACACACAGAAGGATGAGTAGTTAAGATATTTAAGGCTTTTCCCCTACCTTTTCTATCAGCTAGAAATTTGGATTTTATATAATGTGTGGATGTTGAGAACAAAACAGTGACTTTGGTATCTTTCATCTGGTGGTTGTTGGCTTGTTTAGATCCATTTTTAGTTTTTCAGCAATCCAAATTCTTACCATATTAGTCTGGTTTACTTATTTTGAGCACACGTTTATTGCATGCTGATCACCTTAGTAAATGTGGTCAAGGATTGATCTTGCAAAATACCAAATACTCTGCCAAAGAATCAGAACATTACTTAAGTGAACACATAGGAATTTAGAATTCAAAAGAGTATTCCCATACTAAAAATGAAGCAGGTGCTTATTTGCTTAACTGGAACCTCAAATGGACTTTGCCATGATGTGCTACTGTAGAGGCATCAGATAGAATGTTCTCAGTCCCTTCAAGTGTAATTTGCTTCCTCTTGCTTAAAGAAGAGCTACATTTTGCTCGTTTCATTTCACTGAATTTTGCTCATATAGCTCCGTTTGTTGAATGGGGAATTGTGTTTCTTTTTATCAGACATAGGGGAAATAATTTTCTTATATGATTTTGTAATTTAAGTACAGTTAGACTTTAAAAATAGTTAAGATTGAGTGTGACAACGAATCACCATGTTTCAAGGTGAAACACTCTGCAGAAAGCATTTTAAAGACTGTTACAAAACAACATAAGTATTATAAAGAATTGTATTTCCAACACACATATATTTGAACCTTTCAAATTTAAAATAGAGGGCCAAAATTATTTTCAAAATACTTGGTTGAAACTCTCATGCCCAAAGGGTTGTATACATAAACCCAAGGAGAAAAAAGGGAATTTTACTGTAAGTTACTCCTTAGAAAAAGATAAGATGGGAAACAGAAAGTAAGTAAGATTTTTCAGTGTTGTATGTTTAAAGAGACAGACATTACTTCAATCACATTGTAGTTTGCAAGAAATGTAATTGCTGTTCACACTTCTGGTAGGATCAAGTTTCATAAATATTTGCTATTTTTTAAGTTTTTCCTCCTAGATTGCCACTTAATTCTTCGGTTTTGTCATGTTCATTCTTGTGAACTCTTGATCATTCTTTCTGGAAGAAATCTATAGGAATGCCAACTTTACTGGAAAAAAAACCCCTTTAGTTCTGGCAACATATCATCTAAAAGCAATTAATACATGCAGGCCTGGTGTTAGGACTCTGGTGCATGAAAGTTCTTAAAAAGAAGGCTCTTCTGAGACTAAATCTGAAATAAACAGTTCAGAATATTATGCATCAATCATCTCTTTCAATGGCAGACAGATCATGGAAACGTTTTACTGCCTTTTTTTTAAATTTAATTTAGACTTTGAGATCTCAAGCCTACAATTAAAAAAGAAAGAAAAAAACCCCTAAACAAACACAAACCCGACAAAATAACACAACAGCTCTGACTTGGTTTATGCTTTTATGGGTGAGGAGGTTTGCAGGAGGGATCCCACTCCCCATCAGGTGGGCTGTGCTGCAGTCTGCTGCTGCTGGCAGTGCACTTGGCATCCTCTCCACAGAGGCTTGGCATTTCAGAACTATTTTAGAACTATTTCAAAACTATATCTTTAAAATGTTTTGTCAAAGAAACAAATCCAAGGGAGTCACTTGAAGGAACAATCTTCAGTGCTGTGTAAATATGCCACAGCTGAATGTTGTAAAATACTGTCAGCTTTGCAGAGAGGTAGAAGCCCAGACTATTGACCAAGACTCATTAATAATAGTGAAGTGACTATATAGGGCTTTGAAAATGAGAATTTTGCCCTCTTTTTCTGGGAGTAAATTAGGTCAGAGTGTTCCCAGAATTTACATTTCAATTAAAAATCCCAATAATAACACATTGTGCCTATAGTGAATGATTCCTTCTCAGGGAAAGATGATATCTCCTGTGACTTTGTTAGAGAAAAGACCCTTCATTCCATCAGTGGTAAGAACTCTTCTTCCTTGTTTGTCCTCTTCAGTTAACTTAAACCTGTGTGAGAGTAATACACTGTAATCAGAGCTCAGGCTTTCGCTGTCTGGGCTAGATATGTTTGAGTTTGTATATTTTGGTCTCTAGAGGTTTTTTGAAATATAAAAGAAAACAAAACTTTTCTTTGTTTTCTTTTAAATGCATCCACAGCTGAAAAATTAGACAAATTATCCTCTTTCCTTAAGAGGAACTGCTTTTTTGGTATGTGGGGGAATTGCTCTAAAATATACTACACAGAGCAACTTAAGCTTACAGTGTCCCTTTTTTCACCAAGGTTTGGAAGTTCTTACTTAAAAAGCTATTATCTCTGGATAACCAAAACCCCTTTTACCTATCAGTTGCAAAAGAAGAATAGTGTCAATCACAAATTTTATTAGTTTGATTTATCTTCTTGTGCACTTTATTTGCAGAATAGCCACATTCACCTCACAGTGTTGTTTGTTTCTGAGTACAAGTGCAATAAACATTTTTAACAATTTTTTCAAAATAATCATTGAGTATAGGGATTCAAAGAGTAGCTATCCACCACTGGGTAGAGTCTGTGAGACTGAAGAGTAATTTATAGGAATGAGATTTAAGTTGCCTCTTGTCTACTGAATTGTGGTGAATTGCAATCATAGCTATTCTGTCTGAATAGAAGAGATTCCATTGGAATTGTGTGTGTGCATGTGTAAAAACTATCTTAGAGACTTCAGGTAGACACCTAAGAACTAAGCCAAAATAGTCTGCTATCACCATTTTAGGGATTGCTGAGGAAATTTGTGGCCTTGCTTTGAGCAAACAAAATAGGCGTTAATCATCTGACCTCTGAAACTTGTCTCAGCCTAAAAAATCTCAAGCTGTACATCTAAATTTTTATTTCCCTCCTTGTGCAAAATAAAATCAACATTATGGAAAACTTTCAGAACTCATTTAGAAATTAGTACCTCTTTGGAAAACAGTGCCTTTTTTTCTACACATAAGTAATTTCCATAGGAGAAGAGTAACTTCACTGTGTGTGTCTTCCATATGTTAACACTACTTTGCACAGCTTTTGTGGTAATCAGGTGGTAATTTGAGTCTCTGTTGCTCCAAGATCTTCTTGACTGGATGTCCCTGCTCTACCTGAATGGCAGTAGAAACCAGGAGTGCTTCTTGTGGTATGACATAATGGCAACTCATACAAGGGGTTGGCTTCACTTACAGCATGCCTTTGACCCACTTCTGTGGTACCCTGCTGCCAGGGATTTTAGGCTTGATTCATGTTCTACTTGTTTTTCTGAAGAAATTGGCATTGTTGTTTAATCATTTGTGTTTTGATGCAAATTAGGTGAAACATTTGGTGCGTGTGTATTTTCAATACTGATAAATACTTTCTAAGTGCAAGGTGAAAAAATAACGAGTTCTTGACTATCTCTCTCTGATTATTCTTGGCCTTTTTCAGACATGTTTTCTGGTGTCTCTAATATTAAAAATATTGCCTCCATTGCTTCTATTTTTGCCCACAGTGTATTTTATCTCTTTCTTATTGGTGTTGTGCAAAATTTATCCAGTATGAGGATGCATAAGTGATAAAAATACACACAGCTTTGATCTGAGCTATACTATGACTCAACCTCTAGTCTTCTAAATTCATGTCTTATTGCTGTTCCATGGCTCCTCAAAGTCAGTCTACAATCTTCCTTTCTTTTGATATTTTTTAGTAAGGTCTCTGAATCCCCTTTGTGTAAAGAGTTACCTTGTTCACATCTTTCTGAAACTAGATAACAATTCTCTCTTTGCATGAGTGCAAAACTCTTTTAACAGTGTAGCTACACGTTTCCCTCTTCCTGCAGGAACTGCCTTGTAGTGTGCGTAAAACCTCAGTGCAGATTTCTCTGAATGTCTTTCCAGCCCCCCAGCCCCCAATCCCGAAGAACTTCACTTTGTTCTTTGTTCTTTGAACTCCTGGCACGAGAAACTTATGGACATTATGAAACACATCATGGGAATCTGTTAAAATGAACGAAGGTTCCAGTGGGCAATGAACACCTGAAAGAAAATCCTTGAGCTCAGAGGAGGAACAGTGCTGAGAGTCTGCCTGGAATACTGAACTGTTGGTTCACACAGGTGCACAGATGTAAAAAGGAACAGTTTAACAAAAAGTAACTTGAGTCGGAGTACAGGATGGTGTGGAAGCAGGTCGAGTCCTGTGCCAGTTTCCCAGTGTTATTTCATTAGTCCTTTTGAGAGGGAGACAGAATGGAGGCTACGTGCAAACAGAGTGCCAAGGGATGAGCTGGGGTGTGTTTAATGCAGTTAAAGTAGGTTTTCCTGTCCTCCTATTGTACACTTAAGTCGGGCAACTTTCCAGGGACGTTGACTGTAGAACTTACTGTACAAGCCTGCGTGTCAACTGCAGATCAAATGGTTTCAAAGGGGTTTTGAATTCTGCAGGGTCTTATTCTCACATCTTGCCTGCATGTAGGTGAGAGATAAATGGATCTCTTGCATCACAAATGTTAGGGGCAAGGTCTTGATGGGGCAACATGTTTGACTAGCACACCAGAATCTGGTTTTGTGCATTTGATTCCGGCTTACTGAGATCCTTCTTGGACCCTAAAGCCAGGAATATCTGCTAAGCATGTGGTATTTTGGAGAGAAAGGTTGTGCATTTCAGTTGAGTTGTAACTTTTAACGGAGAGATGATTATTCATTTGTCGAGAAATGACCAAATGGCTCCGTTTCTAAGCAAAAAAAAAAAAAAAGAAATATAAATATTTGATCTATAGAGAGTCACACAGGTAATACTCTTCTTTTTTTTTTTTAATCCACTTAATAATCAAGATTTAAGACTTTTTGTAGATGTATAAATTATTATGAAATATTTCATTAGTTATTGTTATATTACATATCATAATGCTAATATAATATTTAATTTATTTGTAATTCTATAGTCTCAAAGATAAGTGACTTTAAAAAGTAGAAACTAGGCAAAGCCAGCTGTGTGAGTGCTTTCTGAAACAGACACATTAGCAGCTGGTGTCTGCCCATATTAGACTAAATCAATCAGACTTTGAGGTAACAAGGAGTTAGAGAGTTATGTTAATGTTTACTGATCAGCATAATAAATAATGCTGGATCATGCTTATTAACTTGTCTTTACTTATGGAAATTCCGTGTTCAGTATAATGTTGCCTTAAGAGTTCAGTACTTTAGAGTAAGACAACACAGGGGATTCCTCCAGTCAGTACACTGCAAGCAGTAGCTCAAAAATTTATGTTTCCTCTGATATAAAAAATAAAATCAGCTCTTTCTCCAGACATTCAGGGGCAACGACTTACATGCTTACATGCAGTGCAATAAGCACAGTCAGTGCTGGAATGCTTTCTATGTCTTAGTATAAAGTGATCACTTAGTATAAAGTGATGTCTTAGTATAAAATGATAGAGAGAGAGAGAGTCTGGATGGGTCTCTGAGCATCTGGGAATTGAACTAGATGATCTTTAAATGGTCCCTTTCAACCTCAACTATTGTACCTTAAAAAAAAAAATCTGCATTTGTATTTGAATAGAGAAAACATTTCAGTTTCAGGTGCATGCCTTAACCATAAGACCAGGAAAGAAAAAAAAAAAAAGAACAAGCAACAAAAATGTCAAAATACAAAGAAAGTGATTAAGAAAAAGTATCTGAACATATCTGAATGTGTTTGAGTATCAATGATATATTTAGTCCAGATAAGGCCCCAGAGAAAGTTTGGGATACAGTTCTCCTCCAACCTTGCTTTCTTTCTCCCTGCTCCATGTCACTGACAGGCTTCTTGTCTGTATGGTTTTTCCGTTGCAGAAGGCAACTCACACAAGTTAATTCTGTCCATTTATCTGTCCTACTACTACTGTCACCTGTGGAAAATTCTGGGGCAGACCTCTGCAACCGGATTATACATTTTGTTTCTTGGACAGTTTGATGAAGTGTGGAAATAGGTGGTGATACTGATGTTTTAAAGTAGCACAATCAGCAGAAACTCTTAAAGAAGCAATACAGGTTCTTGAGCAGCTCAAACATGGGTGGGACTGGAGAGCAGCTCGTTGATTTTTCTCTCTCTCTGTCCCTGGTTCTGCTGAGACTTCTAGTATACCATTCTTGTCTAAAATAGCCATCTGGCTTAATTTCTTTCCATCTTTAGTGCAGCTCTGGTAACATCTTGGCTTCATTTAAGTTCAATGACTTCACTTGATTTGTTTGTCATCATCCATTGATAACTTTTTTTCTCTCTCTCTCTCCTCTTTTAATTTTTTTTTTGGTAGTTATACCAGATTTATTTTTCTTTTTTCTGTTTTTAAGTCCCTTTTTCTGAATCACACTTCTGACTCACTGTATTTATTTTCTTTTAGGTACTTCTCAATGTGCAATTTAAAATATCATTTAACAGCAATCATCCCATACATTACTTTCTAAGTTTCTTGAGCATCTTTTGGAATACTGCAAATTTTTTTCAGCCTTAGTCAGAATTAGGAGGAAAGATCTACTTTGAATGTGTCAGCTGTACAATTTGCTTATGCATGTGGTTGGATAGACAGTGGGGTAACACACACTCAGTGTTGCAAACCGCTGGAGTTGGTAACTCGAGTCAGTTGTGTACACAACATGTAATATATGTGTGCATGTGTGTTTATGCATATGTGTACATGTGATTTATGATCACATGCAGTAAGAGGGCTAACCAGCACCCATAAATCCTCCTCATGAGCAGGCTCATGTGAAACTAAACATAACTGAGACTTCTACAGGGACTGTGTGGATCACAGTGGGAACACATCTGTCTTCTTCATTTAAAAAAAAATATAATAAATGCTTCTCTAAAATACTGCTCCCTTGTTGTCTGTGTAATTTAGTCTGGCTCCAGGTTTCAGACTTACTTTGATGGTCCACATGACAAACAAAACTGTAGTGCCACACCAGAAGGTGATTGCCATTGTGATTTATAACATAAGTAGGTCCTAAACAATAGATTATAAAAAAGACAACTATAAGGGTGGTTGTGGGTGCATTTGGGAGAGAAAGGTTATGCCATTTTTTTATGCAGGATAGACTATGTTGTAGACCTGCAAACCAAACATGCGGAGGAGAAGTGTGTCAAAGGAGGAGAATAATCTAAGCTGTGAGTTGGTTTTCCATTGAAAATTTCAAACAGTGGCACAAGCTGCAAGCTGCTGAGAGAATTCAGACAAATGTTTTTGTTTTCTGGTTGAAACAAGTAACCAGAACATTGGTTCAGAAAATTCTCATTTTTGAAATGGTCATGAAAGCTGCAGATGCTTCATATTCCAGATTGATGGTCAGGGAACTTTAATAAACAGGGGAAAAAACACATTTGTTTTTAAAAGAAAAATAAAATGCCTAACTTTCTACATCTTAAGATAAGAACCTTAATGAACACTGTACTCAAGATTTCTGTTCTTAAGAGATATTTATTTCTCAGCTGCACAAAGAATTATTAATTGGTTCTTGAAAGAATTAATAGGAAGTTCATCCTGAATTTTTAAGTGGGAACTCTGATCTTTGTAACGCGTGTGTGCATATTCTGCTTTCCTCACCGAGTCATGGACTGCAGTGTTTCACCACCAATATGGTGTGCTTTCCAATGCAGCAGAGACTTATTTCCTGTCACACATAAGTGGATATTACATGCTTGCACACCTGAAGGAAGGTACAGGGTGACAGTTTAAACAGTAGAGGCTTCTGAGCTGGTCCTGCTGGGAGAGCTGTGACTCCACACCTGCAGGAGGGTGTGCAGCAAATGCACAGAGGGAGAGAGGTACTGACAGACATCTGAACAACCTGGCCTTCCTAGAGAAAGGCAATGTGCTAAATATTCCTTTAAAAAATCTTTTCATATTAGTCAGACACAAACAGAGGCAGAAAAGAATAGAGCAATGTAAGTCAAGACCCGAGTGACTGGGACTGTGGGGAGATTATGCTGTCTAAGGGGATCTGCCATGGTGGGAGTTTCGAGCTGAAATGATCACCTCTTATGAAACTTTTATCTATAAAGGGGCTCTCATGCAAATTTGAGATTCTTCAGGGTTCAGATTTCTCATGTTTAACTAAACCAAGAGCTTGAGTTGCTAGACTACTACATAAAAAATTGTTATCCTGTTTCGTGTTGTGATCACACACAAAATCCTAAAAAACTTATATCACATCTTGGTACATTTAAGGGGTGTGAGGAGTTTGCATGAAAATATTGGGATGCTTATGTTGACCTCTGAACTATCTGAAGTGTTCCTGCTACCTTGAAGTCATCTGCATATAAAAGTGAGTTTAATTTTACCACATAGCTTATATGTAATTGCCAGATTAACAGTAGCTGTGGCTTTTCCGGTCAGATAATTTTATTTTTTTTTTAACTATGAGACAATTCACAAACTCATCAACTTCTCTAAACTACACAGTATTTCCTGAAAGACTTTTCTGTTGTTCTATGTGCAATAGAATTGTAATCACCTGTATTTAAATCTAATGGATTTGAAATAACCTACAGGCTTCCAGTTTAATGAGAGGTAGATTAATGAAAAAAGACCTTTTACCTCAGATTGCATGACAACATTTTCAAATTACATTCCTGAAACAGAGAATTCACTTATTCCAAGTAATTGGATGCTGACTAGGGTTAATATGTACAATGTCCTTAAATGAAAATGTTCTATTGTAAGTGGGACTGTATGATACCTGAGGCATTCTCAATAGATTTGGTTGGGCTCTGAGTTAATTATACTGCTTGCTATTTTTTGAATGAATTCAAGCATGAATTCTACACAGTAAAGATTGGGATAATTATATTCAATTCTGCTTGGTGCCCCGCTGAATGAATTGACCTTTTAGATAAAACTAGTCTCTTGAGAAGGAAACCTGAAGAAAGCCTGAACAAAGCAATGAGATGCAGCTGGGGGCTGGGGAAAAGCTTTAAATTTATTTTTTTTTAAATTTTTTTTTTTGCAAATGCTGAAGTAGTAGAAGAATCAGAAAGACTGATTTTTATTCATTGAAAAAGTATTCCTATGCTGGCAGTGATTTTGTGTACGCAGTACATAACGTTATAATTTAAAGGCATTGATTTTTCTAAGCTGTTTTCTCATCAGTAACATGACTAAAAAGCAGCAGCAGCAGCAGAGCCCTAGAAAAGTTCAGTGTACACAGGTGTTCCAGGGTTCAGCAAGGTGCCATAACCACACGCTGTGAGTGCAGCCACGGTGCCAGTAATGCTGTCAGCACCACTGGCTCTCCCTTTGCACTGGCAGTACTGAAGGAGGGTGGGGAGGAAGGACAGTGTTTTCAAAGCAATTGCTTTAAGAGAGGAAAAGGACTCCCAAGGACCAGCAGAGCAGTTGCTCTGAGTGCAAACCTGCAGAGTGTGCTCTGAGGGCAGAGTGCTGTGTTAACCTGTCACCTGTTGCATTCCCATGCATTATGGAAACATCCAAAATTAACATGGAATATTTTCCTTCTTTTTCTTTTTTTTTTTTTTCAATTTTCCATTTTCCGAAAGTGGTTGTACTTGCAACTTGTAATAAAGTGACCATTATATGAAATGTAGAAAAGGCATTGATTTTCTTAGCTTTTTTTTTTTTCTGTCTCTGCGATAATTCTAAGGTAAGTGCTTAGAACAATGAGGTTCTGCGTTGATGTCAGGTGATGGAGATGGTTTTTTGAATGTTTTTTTGCACTCTAGACATCTTTTTTCTCTGAGGATGTCTGCAAACAGCACAAAGTACTTCTGTAACTACTCTGTATACATTTTTGAAATTACTTTCACTGCGTAGTTGAAAATTAGTTGAATTTATAGTGTATAGTCCTCTGTGTAACACCAGAAATATATTTGTTTGTTTGTGCCACTTAAACAAAAATACTCCTGCAATTTAGTCTTACGAAACTTCACTCATGTGAGTAATTCTTCCCCTGCTGTATAGTTCCTTGTTGGTGCAATGTCAGTAAGGCAGCAGAATTTAGCCCATAATGTTAGCTGGATTTATGATAAGGGCAAATGTTTGTAACAACTTTTTTGATGGGGTTCCAGTCTCTTAAGCACATACATTATCTGTTACTGATATATCATTTATGTAGAGAATACAGTTGTCACTCACTTCATTTAATTAGATTATAGATGCTAAATTATCTACTAACATAAAATGTGATTTTATACTGCAGATTACAAAGGTTTTAAGAAGTTTAATATGCTACTTTTTAATTGGTGAACAGTACCCTAAAGGATTCATATGGGGTTTTGTTTGTTTGTTTGTTTTTTACTGCAGTAAAATGTGAACATACCACAATATTACTAAAGATGGTTAGTTGCAAATGGGATTTGGGTCAGTGAAGTTGGCTAGGATTTATTTTGCATAAAACAGATCTAGGAGGTATAAAATGGTAAATGTAGTAATCAAAGGCTTGTATTTTGGCAGCGAGATCACTGAGTTGAGAACTCAATATCTTGACACTCCTGTTAGCTACAGTCATTTAGGTAAACGAACAATTGCAAATGGTTCCAAGTTTGTACTGACTATTAATGTAGAATAGCCTACTTTCTGCTGTGTTTTCCAATCCATTAAATGAATAATCTTATATGTATAGGGTCTGCCACACCTTACTGCATAAATTCTTTGCCTTATTTATGTCTGCATTTAGTTGTACAGCTGGTAAGTCATTTGTTCAAAAGAGGTAAATGGTTGGTTTTGATCCTTAGACTGTGAAACAGGGATTCACAAATTGCTTATGGTCCTAATAAATTGACTGAAATATTGGGAACAACTTCAAGGATCTTATTCGAGCATCAAAATTAATACCAAACCCTTGTTTTTTCTGCACTCTTGGTTGTATTTTACTGTTGAAAGCTCAAGAGCTGTTAGATATAAGACTGCCTAGGAACACATTTTCTGCCAACATTGGCTTCTGGTCTTGTTAAAAGTAAAGGCTACACAAACAAATCCAATACTTACCAGTGGCTTAAAACCGTTGTCTCAATAACCCATATTCTTGGTGGTGTTCTCCCAGCTTAACCAAGAGGTCACTTCAGCTGTAGAATCAGCATATGCTTATGCTGTTTACAAGAGTAATTCAGTAGAATAAGCTATAAACCAGGCCTTCTGATTATTTATCACGCACAAAATACCTGTTAGATGATTTCTACCTGGTGTAAGGCCAGATCCTGAGACCTTGGTTCATACCAATGAGATCAGCAACAGTAGTTAATTATTACTGGTTGAAGCAAGGGCTGCAGTTCTGGGTGCAGTCAACATGTAAGATTCAGGCACTCTAAATTCCTCTTCCCCAATAATGATTCCCTCATCTCTCCTTGAATCAATGGGAGTTGAGGGGTTTTCACCCTCTGAATTGGGTTCTTGTTTCTACAGAGCTGCTTAGGCCAGACCCTTGTGAACAATGTAGACTTACACTGATTGCTGGTGGGGCAAATGGACTGGTTTTCAAACAGCAGATAGAAGCTTTTACAAGAGGGGGACTTGCAATGAGGAAAAGCAAAGCTGCTTAATATTCTGCTAGGAGAAGTACTGGAGTTTCAGTTTGATGAGAGCTCTTCTATTCCTGTTTCCTTCCACAGTGTGTAGGACTGACTTTCATCACAGTTATTTGCATGTCTGCCTGAGCTCATGGCATCCTCTGGCATAATGATGGAGTTGTTCAATTCAATTTAAAAGCTGTGGAAGAAAAGGAGCTAAAATGACCTGTGTTCTGTTGCTCTGTATGGAAGTATAATGCTAGAGATTAACAATAATTTAGCAGTGATTGTTGCCCTTGTCTAATGACTGTGTATGTAGTGATCTGCCTAACATAGGCCATGTAGAAAAAGAAATAGTACAATCTCAGAAAGAAGGAATTAATTTTTGTAAGACTTAGGACCTCAAAAATCCCAGATGATACCATGCTTTTGGCTTTTTACTTAGCAAGGTGTGGCTTATAAACTAACTGCCATTGACTGATTAGTCCTGCCTATACCATCTTTTCTGGTATATACTTACAGCACAATATATATTTACATCATTGTAAATACTGTAGTGCATATGGAACATCCTGCATTATGTGTGTTTATCTGATAAATTTCTACTCTAAACCCCTATTATATGTCAGATACCTGCTTAGTTGTTGGTAATCTTTCTTCTTATTGGATATTTGCTTTCATAGAATGATCTTGGGGAGAAATGGGAATTGTGTTTGAGCTTTTATTTGAAGGTCAAGGTCTGTTTTCCACAGGGATGTACTCACCTCAGGAGCTAATCATGGGGTGGTCACCACAGAAAGGTAGAGTTAGGTGCAGGATTGAGGTATGTGTGCATCCTGGGCAACATGCTTATTGTGCTGCAAAGCTGTGTTCTATTGCAGTTGTGGAAGGAGATAGAATTTCTTTCTCCTACTTACCACCATTGATCTAGACAGCTTTACCCCTGCAGCAGTTTTCAGTTGTTTCTGGTAACAAATTCCCATTTTCTATGCCCTGTCTTATTTTCTGCATGCCATTGTACTATGGTCTGTCATATTGTGCACTCTACCTAAATAACTCCTTCCAAATGATGTCTAAACAATATTTGTTAGAATGTGTATATACAGATAATCTGTTGGTCTTTCTCATGTAAAAATCTCTTACTAGAGAATCCTATTCTAAAAATAGATGCTACGTTACAGAAATTCACAGTGATCATTGAAGATCACACAGGACTTAAGTTGCATGGGCGATGGGGTGATCTAAGTAGTTTAGCTACCTGTGTGCTCTTGAAAATTTGGAAAATGGACCTCGTTCTTATTCCTCTTTTGTATTGCCTGAAGGTTAATTGGCATCTCTGGAGTTGTTGACAATCCTACATCTTCCCCTGTGAAGAAAGTACAAGTAGTACAGAGAGGAGTGCATGTTGTTATGGAATAAAACAGGGAGAATTGGGAAGTTCATGGGAAAGGCAATTAGATGCCTGTTACTGTAGGAATGCTGACTTTGCCTATCTTTTAGCCCACAATTGTCAGCTGCCAGGCTTTCAGCTCACGAGGTGAATTTGAACCTACATGTGCTGTTTGTACTGTAGTCACTGACAGCATTTTGTCCTAAATAGGGTAAAAAGCTACCAAGAGACATCACTGACTTGAAAGGAGAAAGTCAAAAGTTTGTGCTGTTAATGTATTAGAATTTCTCCAAACAGAATTCTAAGTAAATGTCTAAAAGGTCCCTTGAAAAAATAGTAGGGCCTTAAAAAGGTACAGTCAGCAGGAAGTTTTATTCTGCTAACCAAACCCAAAGATGTTTCTCAACTGATGTAGGTAAAGTCTTTTAGATCACGTTACAGTACAATTTTTGTCATCTCCAAATCTGTTCAGTTGTTGCATCCCAGTGTATAATTGCTTAAACCCATCAGGAAAAGAAAGGGATTGTTGTGTGTATCACCAAGAGGAGGCAATCACAGCATTGTGAAGATTACCAGCCAGTAGGTTAAACAAATAGGTGTGACATAATGAAGGAGCACTTTTCAAAGAGAAGAATTAGAATATGCAAAAGAAGGAGCAGCATAAATGAAAACAGCTGAAAGAACAAAGTTACATTATCTCCAATAAAGCATTGATCACTGTATTAAAATAGCAGTTTCACTAAAGGTCTCGTATCTTTGATTATGTGATGTACAGTGTATAGTGCTGGTATAACAACCTCGATCTGGAGATAAAATGCAGAATCTTTACATCCTCAGTAGGCTCTGAATTGCTGAGCCAGATGACAGACAGGCACACTTAGAGTACTAGCTGCTCTACATTAAGTGAGCTGCTCTTCTGTTTCATAGAATGTGAAAACAAATCCTTAATGTGAACGACAGCTAATGGGATGGCAGAGAACAGAACAAATATGACAAATTGAATAGATAGCAAATGGCCAGGCTGATGTAGGGAAACCTGTTCTGCTATCTGTAATGGTTGTTTGGACTCAACCATGATCTGTAAATCTCTCGTGATATTAGTCTGGTAATTAATGTTTAATTCTGTTGTTATATACAGAATCATATGTAAAATGCAGTAAAATGCAATATCATAAGCTGACAGGATATTGACATGACAAACCAGGGGTCCCCACTGTTTTACATGTTTTAGAGGTTTCTAAAACAGTGAATTCTTTTTCTTTCCTGAGGTTACACCAGGGGAAACGAACCACACAGAGACTGTAAAGATAAGACATAAAAGGATACTTACCTTGCATGACACAAGGCATATTCTCACGTTAGAACAGGTTCCTGTGTGCTAGGATCCTTCTGGTTAAAGAACTTCTTGGGGCTGAGAACATGTCCAGCCCCTGTGGATTGCCTAGAAAGGTAGAGCTGGCAAGCAGCAGCCCCTAACTACTTTTTGCACCATTATGCATCAGGGGTGAGATTAGTAGAAAACCTCATGAGATCCACCTTGAAGTGTTTCTTGATTCTTGTACCCTCTTGAATGTTTTCTGTGAGAAGGCAGACTGAGGCTTTTATTCTCTCAGAGTACAGACCTTTTATGCCAAAAGGATTTTAAATAAAAATTAAAATAGGAATTAAAAGAGAAGAGGGATCCACTTACAAAAGAATTGGGGAAGCATTGTGTTTATACTGAGAAAATGCGTTCTACCCATTTTATTGTTTTAAAATGTAAAGAACACAGATGGCTATTAAAGATTTTGAAACAATGAAAAAGTTTAACTAAGCATTTGAGAGTACTGTGCAACTAGCAGGGAAACTGTTTCACTACCAAATAAAATGCAGCCTGGAAATGGCACTTTATGCTGCGTGTGTATATAGATGTGTACACATGCACAGGCCCTACGTTTGTGGGAAAAGTTCAGGCACTTCGTGTTGTTAATTCACGTGGAAAGATACTTTTGCATTTGAACCAGTTGTCACTTTATTTGAAATGAATCCGTAAAAAGTTTCTTAAAGCAAAATCAGATGAAATCTGCACATTAAAAAAAAAGTGTTCTTTGGACTTTAAAGAGTTATAGACTGCTGACTACAGGGATTGCAGCTGACATTCAGTAACATTTGAAGCTTGTGAGCAAGCTTTTTAATTTTTTTTCTCTTTATCCCTTTAGAAACTGCTTGCTTTTCAGCTGTTAATGTATTTCCAACAGAAATTTTGCAAATTATATTGGTCAACATTCTCAGTGAGAACAGATTGTGTAAGTAACAGCAGTAGCTTCCCCTTGCTGCTTCTGGCAATATGGATACTCACCACGCGCACTTCTTTAAATTTCTTGGGCCAAACACTTCAAGTTTCAAAACATTTGTTACCCAGGTATTAAATTTAATGGATAATAATTTAGTAAACCAAACTGATGAGAAGAGTTTTTAAAACAATTGGCTGTTGCATTTCATAGATTTTAGTTTAGAACAAGAAAAATCTTGTGTAAACCAACTTTTTCATATAGGATTTTTTTAGCACTATGTTCTTTGTCCTAAACCTCTGTTAAATTATTTTTTTCCTTCACTAAAATCTGGATAATATAAGATTCTTTACTTCTTGGATAAAGAAATGACCTGCTTTGGTGAACATTATAATTCACAATTTTAAGGTTTCAATGAGTGCTCCTTTCTTGCTACCTGTGTGACCATCCCCTGTGCCAGATTGAGCTGAAGGCCAGAATCCTTATGTAAGAAACACTGCATTCCCACCAATTTCAAGAAGAGCAGATTGATATAAAAGGGCCTGGTTGGGGCCTGGCCACAAAAGTATTTGCAGGATGCTACTTGGTCTGCAATTAAGTAGAGAAAAGGCTTGGGACTTAAGCTGAGAAAACCCAAAATTATTTAACCACCAACACGGAAATAAAAGGGAAATGCAAGTTTTGTTTCAGTGAGAAATAGGGAGCTTTTGGAATTTACTCTGTTTTTATCAGTGCTAACTCTATTACTGAGGCATAAAAGTGAATTCTTTCATCTCTTAGTTCATTCAATACAAAGTTCAGGTATTTGCTTCCATGGACCTGTTTCCTGTTTGTAGGCTTTGCTTAAGTGTGCCTCTGAACTGACTTCAGTTTCCTTTCTCTTCTAGAAACCAGTAAAAATATGACAATAGGTACTGTGGCAAAAGATTGGTTTTGATCAGTTGGATGTTTAAATTTTAAAAATTTAAAGATGATCTGAAGTCTGTTTCCATTAATACTGATTAATGCGCCGAGATACTGATTAATGCTCACTGAGGTTAAGATAAATGAGGAGAGTTCAGCAATTGCTTGTCTTGCTGTTGTTAAACTGCACAAATCCTTACTGTTGTTTGGCTTCAGTTCTTTCATGGATGTTTCATCCATGTTATAACATGGGATCTTCTTTATTTCCCAAATTAGAAAACTTTTAAAAAAATTTCTTTGTTAGATTGATAGCTCTAGATAACTGCAGTGATACTCAACAAAAGTATACATGTAAATTGGCCCCAAATCTGTGTTTTGCACAGAAAATCCCTGTGATAGAAGCTGAAGAAGTTGATTTAGACGCAGGGAACACTTTTCCCTGGGTTCCATAGCAAGCGCTGTGCAGGGATATGTAGGAACAGAGCTAAGAACTGGAACAAAATGTGTCTAGTTTTTATAACTTCCCCTTACAAACCAGTCCTATCTATCTCTGCTTTTTATTATAATGGTAAAGCTTTTCTTCATATTTCTATGTATATTTAATATCTGAATATTACAGGGATTTGCACACAAACATCAAGGGAAATGGAACTCATCTTAATTCTTTGGCTGATTTGTTGGGGAATCAAATCAAAAAAGTAGAGTCCAAAGCTTTAGTACCAGCATAGTTTATGTATATATATATATGTATATATATGCACACACACACATACAGAGTGTCTGTTTTGCTTTTATGCTGCCTCACCTGTGCTGGTCTGACTGCCATGTGTGTGTGTTTCTAAACTAACGCAGAGGAGTTTCAAAATGAGGTTGCAATATGTTTGCAAAAATAGACCAGTAAGTGTGAAATACATTGAAGCAAAAGTCACGTGAAAGCCATTTTCAGAAGCTATTTTTGTTTACTGACTGTTATTGACTTTTGAGAGTATCCTACTCAGAGATACTACTTTTGAGTAATTCTGGGACTTAGAGTATTGAACATGTCCCAAGAACAAAACCTGAAGCATCCCGTGCATTCTTACTGAAAACCTGTGGTATCTCTAGCTATTATTCATGTTTTTAGCCTTTGCAGGCTTTCAAGAGCTAGTTCACACTCCATTAGGCAATTATGGAAAAGGATGAATTTTTTTTTCTTCAAGATATGTATTTGGTTTTGGTCTTATGGCAACATGAAGCTCAAGGAGGTAGGCTATTGTTTATGGTTATAAGGCAGGGAGGATTAAGTAATGACAGTCTTATTAAACTTTTGATAAATTAAATGCAATAATGAATTTTCTTTTGTTCTTACCTGTAGAACACAATTGTAAGGTATTAACTTGTCATATAGATTTATACACCTTAATAATTTTAAGCAAAACTTTTCAACAATAAAATATTACTTTGATGAAATTAAATAAAGGCATGAAGTTCTTTATGCCTGTCTTTGCCTGTGTTTAGAACAACTTCCAAAAAAATTTATGGTGGTAGGTATCTTGACAAAGGTATTTGGAAAAATTGAATTATTGTGTGCTGTTCCTGTGTTTTGTCTATGAATTATGTGCCCCAAGAGGAATGGATCTGTGGGACCAAACCAAATGGTTGGCACTGATGTTATTCTTGTAACAGAGAGTTATTTCATCCTATCTCTGTGTGATTGCTTGGAATGGGTACCCATCAGCGTCTGGAGCCCACTGGCTGCATTCCTGGAGCTCGTCTGTGTTTGGTTTTATCCCCTTTTTCTTCTCTTCTATGGTAAATGGGGATGATTCACCTCAGAAGCACACTCTTGAGCCAAGCTACAGCTTATTATGTAGGAGGTTATACAAGATGATTAATATGATCCTCTTGATCTTTATTACTTGAATTTTATTTAGTTTTTGTGGCTGTAATGTAGAAAGCTTCATCAGTTTTTCTGGAAAGAAGCTAGGTAAAGTGAAAGTCGGTCCCACTGCATATTTATCTGAGTGAAAGAGAAGTGGAGGTAGTAAGGATGAATAAAAGCAATCCCAGCCTCTGCTTATGGCTTCTTGTGTGGGCAGAGAGATGATCTCGGATTCTTGCCACCTCCCAGAATTGTCCCTGGGTATTACAAGGCTTGGTTTTCTCTCAGTTTTTTTTTCTGCTTGGTTTTGATCTATCAAAGTCCTTTTTATCAACTCTCCTCTCTTCTTCCTCTCTCTTCTTTCCCTCTCTTCTTCCCCTCTCTTCCCTTAGATGTTCATAGAAAGCATTCCTGTACAGAACTGTCCTTGAACATTTATTGGTGGATGAAAGGCTGGTTATTTAATTACAACTAGTAAGCAGTTTGCTCCTTAGGAGAGTTGTGCTTTTACCTTCACTCTTTTTAAGAGGTGTAAGTATGTTTGGAACATAATGGAAGTGCTTTAAGAAAACAGATTAAGGGAGTGTTGTGTAAATAGATGCAAAAAAATGCTGTCATGTGCAGTTTTAAAGGACTAAAGATCACCTACATTTCAGTGCTCAAAGCCCTTTCAGCACTGGTCAGGGTGTGGGATTTACTTGTGTTTTATTTACCTTGAGAAATTACTGTGAAGTACACCACTGTCTGGCATTCCAGCTCTTTGGCTGTTTCTTTTTTAGTGCATTAGGACATCTTCCTGGTGTTAGACAGTAAAAAGATGCTCATAAGTGAATAATCATTCATTGGAAGCTGTGTTATGAATTCTGTGGAGAGTATCAAAATACAGAGCAACTTTTTAGTTTGCTTCATTTTTTCCAACACTTCCAGTTGTTTGCAACTTTGCTGTGTTGTCCAATGACAAAAGACAGTCTTTTGTATGAATTGGCCCATCAGCTGCACAGTTGGCCTGCACTGGTTGTGCATAGCCTCTGTTTAAATGTGCCTCATGCTGTGAATACTGATCTGCTCTCTTGAATGTTGTCAGTTCTAGAAAAAAAAACCAAAACAGGTGGAAAAAGTATTCTGTTTTCTCATAATGACAAATGGGAAGTCCCACCTGGAATAATGTAAGGGTAGTCTTCTTTAACACAATGCTAACTTTACATAATATGTAATTTGTCATTTTTTACTTCAAACCCTCAAAATTTTGAAATTTTTTTTGTCTATTTATCTATGGAATCAATTATTCTTTAAGACTGAAGTGTATGAAGCTATGAATTGCTGAGATCTTGCAAATTTAAAGACAATGACAATTTCATTTTCTTACAGTGCATTTCTAATAGTTAGACGTGTTGAAGCATATAATTATGTGCTAGTGTCAAAGTAAGTTTATACACTTCCAACTCCCTGCTTAAACTGGGCCATCCCAGAGCACATGGCACAGGATTTGTCCAGATGGTTCTTGAATCTCTCCAGTGATGGAGACTCCACTCCCCCTCTGGGCAATCTGCCCCAGTGTGTGGTCACTGCACAGTAAAGAAGTTCTTCCTCATGTTCAGGTGGAACTTCCTGTGCACCAGTTTCTGCCTGTTGCCTCTTGTCCTATTGCTTGACACCACTGAGAAGAGCCTGGTCTGTCCTTTTGACTATTACACTGTTATTTGTGTAAATGTTCAGTGCTACCGTAATTTTGTTAAAACAATAGTTGATGTGTTTTTAAATGATGACTGAGCTTTCCAAAATTATTTAAGCCATGTAGGAGTCCTATTATTTTGTAAAATCTCATGAGGCTTAGGCTCTTAATGAGCTAGAATGCTGATATCAGGAAGCATTTTTAAGCACCAGGGTAGTAGTATGGCAGTTATTCCATAATGTATAGGATAGAATCATAGAATTAACTAGTTTGGAAAAGACCTCCAAGATCATCTGGTAACCCTGCCGTGGTTACCAGACCATGGCACTTCTTTATCCAAGAAGTAAAGAATCTTACATTATCCAGGGCCACATCCAGTCTCATCTTAAAAACCTCCTGGGATGGTGAATCCACCACCTCCCTGGGCAGCCCATTCCAATGCCTGATTACTCACTCTCTGTAAAAATTTACTTCCTGAAAAGGAATCTCTACATTAGCCATTCTCCTCTTTTGTTCTGCTGAAGAAAATGTCTTCATTTAATTGCATAACCTGGGTATTGTTTACACTATGGATATATATGAAACAGATGCTGTGGGATCTTTTCTTTATAGGGAGCATCGTGTTCTACTCCAGTACTGCAGCTGGTTGTAAAAGTACTTGCTAGAGAAGTAAAAAGCACATTTCCAAAATGCCTGGGGTCGAGGAGTAGGTGAAGTCCACGTTTCACTCCACCACTCTGAGTGCTGTAGGCTGTGTGTATAAAGAGTGAGTGGCAGCCTGCTCGTTCATGCTTGGCTGAACCTAAAGGAATCACCTGAGATGTGGAAGAACCCTTGAAAATGAATCCCACTTTCACATTGAGGCCTAATGCAGAACTATAGGAGGATCTTAACGTAGGCAAGACATGGGATCTGAGACAACCCAGTCTAAACATTTGACATCAACTCACTCTGGTGCCCTGCCACTCAGTTTGTTTGCTGTTGTAAAACCCCTTTTCAGACACTGTTTCCTGAACATGCCTATTCCTCTTGGCATCCCTACATCCACCAGCTAGAGCTGTAGCAAGTGAATGTTCGGTGAGACCAGTCACCAAGTGGTGCAGAAGAATATTTCAAAATGTCATTAAATCTATTGGTTATCAGCACAGACAAATAAGTATCCTACATAGGAACACATTTTCATACTGTTCCTTTAGAGAAAGAGGCTGATGTAATAGGAGGAATGTTTTGATGGCGGGAGCTTTCTTTTAAAATTACATTTACTCTTTCAATTACCATATTCATTTCTCATTAATAGGGTATTTCAAGGCCTTGTACTTTTGAAAGGGAAAAGGTTAGAATTATGGGCTAGCAGCTGGTTTTGATAGGGCGCAGTGAGCAAGTTAATGCTTACCAAACATTTGAAATTGCTTTTCAATTTCTGAAATCACTTTGCAGCTCTTCAGCTATTTTTTGGCTGGCTGCACTTTATCATATTAATATAATACTGTGCAGAAAAATATTGCATTTAAGTGTTATGATGAAATCAAGCTGTTATGCTGCATGTGTGTGGTACTGAGTGTATTTTTAATGTTTTTCTTAGCCCATAATTATGTGAGTTTTGGTGCCTTTCAGAAGCTATTTGTCAAGGGAAGAGGTTATGGTTAGTTTTGAGAGGGTAAAATGCATTTTACAGCCTTACTAAGCCTCATTTAACTGAAGTAAACCCCATTTTAGCCACGTCTGAAGGTAATACCTAGTAAAAACTAACGGTGGGTTTGTTTTTTTTATTTATTAATTTGGGCAATCCTCTTTCTCATCGGTTTATCCAGTTGGTTGCTGGATCCATGAACCCTTAAATTTACACTACACCACAT
>NW_016690234.1:4540019-4568391 GCF_001604755.1 Lepidothrix coronata | reverse complement strand
CACATGTACTGCTGTGTCCAAGAAAAAGAGTTATATTGGCTGCAAGAGTTTGAATAATAATGGTCATTAATATGTCGAATTGAGGGTCACCACATTCATCCCACATATCAAATCCCCTTTCAATGAGATCAGTTCCATCAGCTGTCAGATTCCATTAAATATATCCCCCAGACCTACTGACCAGCTGACAGTAGAGAAACTCAAAACCATACACCCACTATTAGCATTATAAAATGTGAAATCAGCTGGAAGGAATGATAGCAGAACTGAAAACAAAATAGATGAAAATCTATAATGCCCTTGTGTCTTCCTAAACAGAAACCCCTAAGAGTTAAAATGCCCCCATAAAACATGGAAGTAAAAACAAAGGTTGTCACATTGTTTTCTTCATAACCCATAATGATTCTTTTACCTTTTGTTAATGCAAGATTTGCATAAATGTTTCATGAGGTTAATACAATGCATAAACTGAGCAGTTTATTAAGCAACATCTGTGCTGTTTTCTCAGATAATGCAGTGTTGTTTCCAAGTCACTGAAATATAACCTATCATAAGGTTTTGGTTGTTAAAATACTTGTTTTGCAAGGCCTGTGATCACATCTGACATTTTTAGCAGATGCCACAGTAATACAAAAGAATTCCTTAATACCACAATATGTGTTAGCAAAGCACCCAGGAAGAAGTGGAAAGTATTCCACTGAGCTGATAAAGTTCTGTGCCATGCATAAGACATGAGAACATCTTGTGTGTCATCTTTCAGATAAAAATACCCTATTTAAAAACTAACACAACTGCCCATGAGACTTTTACCAAGTGAGATCTTATCGTTCTCCACAGTTTTTGACTTTGCCATAAAGTCGCTTTATAGCTTTTGTTTAAAAATTAAGAGTGGGAAAAACTTCGCACGGCCACAGTTTTATCTTGATATTGGTGCCATATGGGAGTCTTTTAGGAAAAAAAAAGAAAGAGAAAAAAGTTATGAGACCAATAATTTTTAATGAAACTTGGCTTAGCTCTTGAAGCAGGTCATGCAGATAAAAAGTGGGTGCATGAATTCTGTAGCCATATTCTTCTGTTTTTCTGGCAAGGATTAAAGAAATGTAGTTTCAATTAAATCAGAGAGTAATGGAGATATGTTTTATATTATTGATTCTGTAAGTAATAATTTGGTCTTTTTTTTTTTTCCCATGTGTTTAACTTACTCTTCACTAAGAAGTATGGTAATTCTGGTCTTTAAAATTTGTGTTCGTATCTACCTTCCCTCACAAATCCCTGACTTTTTTTGGTTGTTAATTTGAAATAATTTCATGTTTTCATTGCAAGACATCCTTAAACTGAGAGTATGCAGGCCCTAATGACGTATGAATGTTTTATCTTTGGCCTAAAGGTTTTAAGATTACCACTGAGGTAGGAAAACAATATTTTTGGAAACTGTTAATAATATGTTTGCAGCAATTATTTTGCCCTTTATAAGGTTGTACACTGGAGTCTGTGCTTCTCTGTCCATGCAAAATGTCCATTGGCCAGTGAGGTAGTAGAAGGGGCTTTGACAAGCAGTCTCTGTGAGAGCAATTAGGCTGATCAAGTATCCCAGCTAAATTCCAGGTTGGGTGACAGTAGTCCAGAACCTGAATGGCTTCTTGTGTTTCCATTTGGGGACATTTGTTTATTTTCTGATCTGTCTTGGATAGTGTTAGCTTGCTTTTGAACAGTTACCAGATCCTGCAAGATGTAAGGGAGAAAGTTTCTCTGCTGTTGGAAGGGCAGTTCCCTCAGCAGGAAAATGTACCAAGGTCCAGAAAATCTTAGCAAGTCAGAACAAAATTGTGCAACTTTATACGGAAAAACTCCTATTGCAGACTTTGGCTCAATAGCAGACAGTAAAATGCTGAATCCAAATGAAACCAGGGAAATTTAGGTAGTTATAAGGACACAATTATCCCATTAGAATTTGTCTGGAATACTATTGTTAACACATAGTTAGTTTCAGTGTGAACTCAGGATGCACAAGGAATACAAGATCAGACCCTAAATAATGAAGGGATCATTTACACACATTATCCCCACAATGAAATGCTGTCACCCCTTGGTGGAAAACACAGCTGCTTTTTAAAAGCTGCTTTACTGTAATAAGTGTGTAACTAGAGCTGGTTGAAAAACATGAAAATGATTTTGTGAAACATTTTAAACTTTTGTAGTTGTTTCCATTTTACGGGTTCATAATAGAATATTTATTCCTCCTCCAGATTTTCAACTATTTGGTTCATATTGTAAATTATTTTAAATTTTAAAAGATACTTTTTAGGAGAGGTTTTCAAAAACATGTTTCAGTAAAACTAAAAAAATCGTGATTTTCAGATTACTTTGAACTCTGCAGGATATTTGTATTAAAATCAAGATGTATTGCTAGTGTATAATTTTAGAAAAAAAATGCAAAGGAAAGTAATGGCCAAAACTTCAGATAAAAGTGTTGATCTAATTTTGTGTTTGATCTTCAGAAGTCATTAGGGATTTCTTATATCAGAGGACCAAACAGCCATTAGCATTGATGTAACCTGTAGAAGTCAAAGGCACCAGCAGACCCCTGATGGTTTAAGCATAAAGATCCTTTCTGGTCTGTATATAGGGCTCAGAAAGCAGACTTTCAGGAGAACACAAGAAAATAATGTGACCAGTATTTTCATCCAGATAAAAAATTGTTTCCCTTACATGCAGATTTCATTACTTTTCTCATTCCTTTGGAAAGCAGCATATCTTACTTTTGTTTTCCAATTAAAATATAAGCAATATATTAAGGAAAGGCTATTACAAAGAAAATACCCGTGAACGTTAGAGGTTTCACATTTAGAACAGTTGTGATTTTCCAACCACAATTGGAACGTTTTTTCTGATTTTTTTTCTTCTTTCTAATTTTTACTCTCTCTGTCAATAAATGCTGTTCCTCAGGTGTGATGGTGTTACCTAGTCAGGTGATCTTTGTCACTGCTCTGTACAGCTGTTTTACCTTTTGGATCATCACTTATATTTCCTGGGGCATTTCATTTGCCAGGAGTCTGTCCCTCCTGGCACAAGGGACATGTCAGGACAGAACAGTTTGGTTGTCATCAAGTATTTGGACATCATTCTTGGCTTTGCTTGGACACTGTGTTCCTTCCAGTGACTCAGTTATTTAGGCCACTGGGGCAACACTGTTGATAACAGGTCTCCTTACACATTCTAGTTTCTTGGCATATAGTATTTTTATCTTGGCCAAGTGGTTAAGTTGCACTAAACCTAATGAACAGGTCTGCAAATTCATCACAGCAGAAGAAAGGTGGTCCTTATCTATCCCTCTGCTGGGACTTCTGCCACATCTCCCTGCTGCTTGTTTGAAATAATTCGATTCATCAACCTGGCTAAAGCAATTCCCCACCCAGAGGACATTATAGTTTTCTGAGGTCTCACAAGTACTGACTCAAAAAATTCACATGAGTGACAATGAGGGAAGACATATGGAGGGAGAGGACTTACTCTCAGAAGAAGCAGATAAATTAGTTCACTTAACGTGAAGCTGTTTCTTAAACTCTTTGGGATTATTTTACTTAGGTTGGTGCTAAGCTGTAGAAACTTACATCTTGGGTTTACATTCTTAATTGTAATCAGACTATGGCTCTGAGGGGTTTATTTCTTTTTATGGAGTGACACATCTCCACAGAGCGAGCACTTCTCTTGACACATTCGATATACACCTGAGTTATGTCTGCATCATGTTCAAATATATTTGTTGCTTCTTAAAGGGTTGATTTTTTGTGAGTTGATCCACATGATCAGATAAATGCCAGTGCTGGAAGAAGCAAAGGGATAGCAATATCTGACCAGGAGAAGGGATGAAGTAGAAGTGACTGAGGCTTTTTGCAGTATTTGTTTAGATAAACTGCAAGGGCTTCTGTGTGAGTAAACTTTGTTGTTGTGCATTACTTCCAGGATCAAATCCTGGAGTAGCAAGCAATGGGATCAGATTTAATTGAGATGTAGGATTTGAGTTTTATTTATATATTTATTATTTTATTTGAAGATTGAAGACAATGCAAGAAATGGCAATTTTTTTACACCTTAGAAAAATATCATGATGTGGATTCTTTTTGTGGTTTGTTTTTTTTTTTTTTCAGTTGCAATATCTAATGAGAGAAATAGGACTTCATATTAGACATTATGAATAGGATATTAAGAAGTCCTAAGCACTGGCCTAGCCCTACTCAAACTAAAATTAATATGAGTTTTTAGTTTGATTTCACCCAGAGTATGCTTAACCTGTTAGCAGCCCTAACATAACCCTTTGGCAAAGACTGGAGCTCGAAAACAATCTGGATTATGGATAGATGGCTCTGCATTACACAGAGTTCTGTTTATAAAACAAAGTGAAGGGTTTGTTGCAGAAGTGTAAACCTTTTGAGAGTATTCCTCATTAACATTGCCTAATTGCTGCTCTTTGATCTTTAATTCCCCTGGCTCTCTCACCTCCTCTCCTCACTCCATTAATGGATGCTCTGGCCCTCGTTTTCATGGAGAGGATGAGCCTGTTTCACATACTCAGAACTGGCTGTTAACAGCCATCTGTTGCAAAGACGTGCACACAGGACTCTATTGAAGTCACTGCATGTTGAGATTGATTTCGGTGGGCTTCAGGCCATACTGTCTGTAACAGACCCTGCTGCAGCCCCGAGTGTGTGTGTGTGCCAGCAGTGACTGACACTGATGGACACGTGCAATCAGATGTGTAAAAGGGTTCCTGGGCTTTTGTTTCATTAATTAATCAACACCATTGTCAAATTATTTCCCTTTTACTTTCAATGTGTTTCTAAAGCGGAGAACATTTGCATTCTGGAAGTTCTGTAGGAACAGAAACAAAAAAAAGAGCAATACTATTTATGTATGACAAATAAAAGTGTTACTTTTGGTTCCTCTTCGTAAACTGTAGAGAATCACTTACAAGACACACTCGAGCATTCCATCCATAAATCCTATGATAACAGATGACCCTATAAAAACACTGCTAACCCCATACAATCATGGTTTACACTTTTAAGCGTTGTGCAACTCTTCTTTCTCTCTATGAAAAATGGGACTCAAAAGTTGAAGGAGTTGTTAATGCAACTTCTCCTTAAAATTGGGACAAAGTAAAGTCAAAATGAATGGGAAGGTTTTCAGTAGATTCAATGGGTTTTGGTCTGACTCTATCTCAGTTGAACTCAGCTGGAACACTGTCTTACTGAAACAAGGTGATTGCCTGAAAGTATCCTCGTAAAAGTAATTATTTTGTGTAGCTTCTTTTACTGGTATTTCATGTCCATTTCTGCTCATCCCAATCTTAAATGTATTCAGCATTCCAGAGGAAACCTTCTAATCCATTTTGAGGCAACACTTTAATTTGCATCAAGGGTCATACGAAGATTAGAGGAAATAATGTGACCTGCCTACTTATAATTTATGAACAGTTCAGCTAAACCACATTTCTGGATTTTAAAGGAAATTCTGCAATATAATAATTGTATCTATTCATGCTATTTGTAATTTCCAAGTGGTAAATCATCATCTGTAAGAAATGCTCTCAATCAAGGGAGAAAAAGACATATAATTATGTCATTTATAATGAATTCTAAGGGAAACAAAGACTTTAGGAGGAAAAACTCTGGAGAAAACCAAGGAAGAAAATCCACACAATAATACCAGTTGCTCCTAAGAAGATGCAGAGCTGATGAAAAATTTGCATTTATTATATGAAACTCAACATCAAACAATTCAGCAAGGGAACTGTCAAAACTCTGGAGTCTAGGCAAACAAGACCTGACTTTTATTAGATAAATTACATACTCTCTTTCTTTTGTAAGCATCAATAATATCAACTTTTTGACAAATAGCTATCTCCTGGGTGCGAGTTCTGAGGATTGCTGCTAATCTTCATCTTTTGAAGCATCCAAAGGATTAAAGGCATATGTCAATAACAGTGGCCTATGACCTCTGTGTGGAAGGTACCACTGTCTCTTTGTAATAGCGAAGTCTGTGATGTGAGATGATTTGTATAAATGCTGAGAAACCATTGAAGAACTCTTGCTGTGCAGAAATCTGTAGACTCAGGAAAGATGCTTTCATACCTTAGGGCTCTTCAATGGCACATATTGTCTGGTAGAATTGGGCTTAATGCATTCTCATTTAATGACAACTTTAACAAATAGCATCGATTGATAAAACATATATCCTTAAAATAAACTAAATGGGAAGAGAAAAACAAAATAAAATATCCTCGGTTTTCTACTGACATTTCTGTCTGCTGTTTAGATTTACTGCAGATGGAATTAATTTTAGTGCAAACAGTTTCTGTGCAAGCACTAATTGGTCTTTATTCTCATCTTGTGGATATTTATTAGGCCTGACTCTTCTCTTATGCTAGTATAAATCAGTAACTCAGTTGAAGACACTGTTGTTACATCATCATAAACCTGGTAAGGGAATAGCTTACTGGATGAGTGAGTGCATAATAACAGCAGTAGAAGAAATGAAGGTGTGGAAGCTCAGGGGTTTTCTATCTGCTGTGGATTTAAATACCTGACTTTTTCCTGTCATGGTATGCAGGGTATTATCAGGGCAGAAAGTCAAAAATTCCTGTGAGGTTGTCAGATGGACCTGTATATTTGTATGTGATAGTGAAATTAAGTCATAAAACCTCACTTTCTACTTCTGCTGCTAACGTTGATTTCAAAGACACACACAGCTCAGATAAAGAGTAAAGATGTAACTCTGCCTTCCCTGTAGTCCCTGGGACACCAGGAAGAAGCTACTCAAAGTAGTATAAACAAATTTGAGATTTGCTGTCCCTGAGAAAAGGGATTGAGTCATTCCTGTAAAGGAAAAGGAGAAAGTGAAGAAAGGGACACATCTGAGGCTGCAAACTGGTGAATCCTGGTGACAGTGGATTTGAAAACTGTTGCTGAATAGGGCTCCCACAGAGGGCTGCAGCCTCCTCTCAGGTCCTGACTCTTCCTTTGACTCTTCCTTTAACAGTTTGTATGCCTGGTTTTGTAGGGTTCAAGCACAGGCAAAGCAGGTCATTGCACTGCAATTATTTTACTGTCCCATGTCTGTTTGCTGCTTTGGCAGTGGCCTGATGGCCAAATGATATTCATGGAATATAGGATTTTTTTTCTGTATTTGTGGTAGCAAAGCATTATAAAATTCCTCTGGAAATGATTTGAAGGAATGTAAATGTAATTTTAGGATTCGCAAATTAATACAACTCCTGAATGTATTTGTATTCTTAGCATTGTTGTCCTGACACTGAGTGTACTTTTCTGTCACTCATTATGCTGGTTTGATTTAAGTATAGTTGTTTTTTTCCTGGTAGTTCAGCACATTCAAAATGGAAGATCACAAGGAGAATAAGGAAAAAATACCCAAACAAACAGCAAGAAGACAGTAACCTACTTGGATTGATCCTATATGCTTCCAGTGTTTCTTACCAGTGAATGCAAGTTCTTCAGGCCACTATCTAAGTCTGAGTGAGAGGCAAATGCTACCATTGCTAATGTTGTGGCTGCTGTTTTCCTGATGTCATTGTAGTTCTGCCTATCAAAATAATTCACCCTGAAAAATAGCATACTGTCAATGTTGGCTGGTGTCCTGAGAAAACAATTCAGATTGTCAAAGAAAGTCTGTTCCATCCTCATATCCCTTAGCACATAATTAAAAGCTGAAGCAGGGACCCCATAAGGAAAATAAGTAGAATGAACTGAGGAAGACAGCTGTTCAGGTGCCTGTCTGTACTCTCAATCCTATCACAGCTCTGATTCCTGCAGAATTACTGAGGTGCTCTTTGCACAACACTTACAGTTGTTACATATCTGAGAGTTAATGAATATTTTTTCCTTCTTTTCAGCTGCTAAATGTCATTAAAAACAATTAAAATGTATTAAAGAGAAACATGATGTCTTTGTTCTGTGTAAGAAGGTAGAAGGGGAAGGAGCTTGCACAGCTGTGTCTGGAATAGGGCAGAATGTAAGAGAGAGCTTCACTACTGAGGAATGGGGAGGGAACGGATTAAGTAAGTGTAACCTGGATCAGAGAGCTGGATCAGTGATACAAATATATCCAAAACCAAAGTGAGGTCTGTGCATCTGGAACTTCACAAGTATCTTTTGAGTTCTGCTCTCAGATAGTGATAGTTTCTGCCTTTTGGAATAGGTTGAGACATTAAATGAGTGTGTGTCACAGACACAGTCAATGCCTCTCTAAAAGGTGGGGACGTAGAATTTTTTGCAAGAGAACTACCAGAGCACAGCTTCTTTCCTTTCTGTGGAATAATAATGGTGGACTTCCCAAAGCATCTGACTGATGGCTGTCTGTCCTGAAAATAGAGTCTTGAAAAGCTTTGGGCCAGATATGTACAACTGTGGGGGGGCTTTGTCATTGTTGAACTACCTGCAGGGTACGCCAAGTGCCAGGGAATTTTTTACTTATGGATTCCATTGCAGGCACAAACTGCACTAAACAATACCAAAGACTATCAGAGAACACTTGCCAGCTTATTGTAACAGTTAGAGTGTTTGTGTGGTTTAGGGTTTTTATAGGGTGTGCCTTACTTATTGTTTCTTCTTGGTCACCGTCACCGGTTGCTCACTGCAAGCCTGTGGGAAGGGTCAATCCATACAGGCAGCTAGAAGAAGGCACTCCTAAACAGTTTCAGACATTATAATTTCTTTTTCTCGCCCTTCCCAATTTTCATTCTTTCCAATAATCTCTCTAACACTTGTAATGACAAATATTATTGAGAGAAAGTTTGATTAACCAAGCAATTTTTACTACTTTTTTTTTTTTTTTGGTCTGTACTATTCGTGTAAATGAAAACAGTTGTACCTTCCATAGTTGTTAACTTGCCAAGCATTTGGTACTGATGCTTTTAGCAACCCTGCCAAAACCTTTTCTTTGCTGAATTTCTTTCATTTTGTATTGTACACTAGTATTTCAGCATGCAAGAGTTAACAGACTCAGAATTTAGTTCTCTGTAGTTCAAGGCATGGTCTCAACAGTAAAGGGAAACCTCAGTTCTTAGGGCTGCATGCTAACTACTTTCAAGTATAAGATTAACTAGATTTTTTTCTAATATTTTTGCAGTTTTTGAGATTATTCATTTGATAGACTCTTCTTTTTCTTAAGCAGATATATGTGTTTGTAGTGCAATCTTCTCCATAGGTGTGCTGTTACCATTTTTCATAAAAGGCAAAAGTGCTATAATGAATACATACCTTCCTGTATGTCCAGTGGCTGAGACAGTTTTGTAAGGAAAAGTAAGAAATGTAATAAGAAGCTAACGCTGTGGGATTTTTTGTGTGGAGTTGTTTTTGTTTTGCTTTTTTGTTTGTTTGTTTTAGATGCTAAAGTTTTTTCAAGGCTAGGATATATTCTGAGTATGAGGACCTGTTTCAACATTTATCACAAGCAAACCACTGTGCTATTCCAAACATGATATATTTCACTTTAGTACTGCTGACTTCAGCTTACTAATTGCCTGACAGCATTTTCTTTGTTAAGCTTTAACTGTGATCATCACACTTTTGTTGTACTGACAGTGGAAATATTCAGTAACAGACGACCTAAATACATCATAAGCACAACTGTACTAATCTTTCATAATGGGTGTGCTTTTGGAATTATATGGAACACGTGCATATAATCATTGTCAGGAGCTACATGCATTCAAGTCTCCCAAAGCATCAACTGAAAGCATTATCTGACAAAGCATTCTGATGCTCAATGCACATGACTTACAAAAACCCCCCAACAAACCCAACAAAAAAGCAAACAAAACAAAAAAACTCCCAACCAACAAAAATCCCCAAAACAAACAAATTAAAAACCTAGCCCCATTAAGATGCAGTTTTTATTTTATAGCCAATTGAAGCTGCTTTATTATATCAGAATCAGGAGGATGGACCTATCATCACCTGCATATGGTGTGGATCAAACTAGTCAATTCCTTTTGTGATGATATGAGCCCAGAGAAATCCACCAACCCTCTTTCTGCTGAATTGACTAATGTTTCTTGTTTTTTAGAGAAAAGGCAAACTGCATACATCGTGTATGCCTGAAGAGATAGTGTCTGGAGAGATCTAATTTCCCACAAAAAAAGAGTTCTGTAGCTTTGATTGAACAAAGACTGATTTGCTGCTGTTATCATGTTCTAATTGTTAGAAAGGGAAGGTTCAGTCTCCTGGCATACAAGCAAAGGTGTGGGAACTCAAAAGTCCTGTGCTACGTGTCTGCTCCCACACCAGCTTATTTGAACTGACTAAGCAAGTTTTTGGGTTTTGTGTTCTAAACTCAGCTAATAAAACCTCATTTGTGAAGGCTGCCATAGACTTCTATACATCAGTGAGAAAACCTGCATTATGAATCCTGGTGTAGTATGGAAACTTTGTAGTCACTTAACAGCTGTGTGCTCTAAGAGCCCAGAGCAGTGCAGGAGCTGGTCTGACCCCCTGGCAGAGCTCCCTGGGCACTCTGCACTGCAGTGCCCTCACATCTTCAGAGCAGGGAAGGGCATCTCTGTGATTCTCTGTATTCAACAGCTTTAGTCCTTCATCAAAGCACCCCAAGTTTCTCAGGGCATCATACAAAAACTTCAAATATTTTTAATATACACTAATTTCTCTTAGTGGCAGTAATATTGTGCTAGCAGTACTTCAAGTAGCACCTCAGGTTGAATTACATAAGCAGTGCTGGTTACATGTCAGGGCCTTTAAAATGTTCTGGCACTTGTCGTGTTCAGGCACACAGACAGGGATTTTCAGAAGCACTGCTGTGGTTTGTGGCTCAGTCCGTTTGGAATATCTCATCCAGGTAACTTACAGTGTCGTCCTTGCCTGTCACTCCATGATCTCTTGCATATTGCTGCATGAACTCAGAAATGATACCTACCATGTAACATATCTGTCAACTCCTGCTGTTTACTAAAATATTACCTTTGTGCTCACAGGCACACAGTGTCTATCAAAACAAAAGGGCTTTGGAGAAGATACTCTTTTCTGAAATACTTGAGGAAGAGATGTTCATGAACACCTCCTCCTGCCTTTTTTTTTTCCTTAACTGTAATTTAGTGCCAATGGGTAGAAATAGTAACTCAATTCTATGGTGACAATTCATCAAGAATCTTTATTTTTATAAGGCCCCAACAACATTTTATGTATAAGATTCAGTATGCTGTGTGATAAAAATGTCTAACATCAGCCAGTGAGCTTCATCTAAATGAGTACTAAAGGAACAAAGGAAAAATAAGAAAGTTCATTAAATGCAACTCACATTCAAAAATGAGCAGACTGAAATTTAAAAAATGGGGTGAATTTGCAATAAAGTTTTGCATATATGGCATCACAATATTTATATTTACGAATTTGAAACTACTTTTAAAGGGAAGATTTTTAGAATCATAATAAAAAATGACAGCTACTTTTACATTGTAATGGACACAAAACAAGCAAAGATTCTCAGTAAGAGTTACCTGTTTTCTGAAAAACTTTACATACATGTTTACACTTGATTTGCTTGTAGTTATCTTATTTGCAGTCAGGTGATTAGCTGAACTCATGAATTAAATTTCTTTTTCTAAATATTTATGCATGTAACAATTCTGTTTGTGGACTTGTGTACATATTCATGCTGTAGCCTTCTTTGAGAATAATTCTTTGCAAGTCCAGGGGGGTACATCTCTGAATCATTTATGTTCTGAAATAAAGTAGGCATAGATGTGAAAAATCATGATATTCCAAACTGATTTGACAGACCAATCAGAAGCTGCTTAGGTTGAGATTTTTAAAATTTATGTTATGTTTCGAGTCAATTATTAACATTTTGTTGTATTTCACATATACAGTAATTTATTATTAATTGAATTCTAACTACAATTGCATGAAGAAGTAGCAATTATTACATTTAGCTTTGTAAGTAGTATAATTTAATTTAATTCTCCTATTTATTAACAAAAAAGGCACAGGTGTCAATATAGAATTAATACCAAATTCATGGAGGAGAAATAAGTCTCCACATTTCTGTTAGTGCAGGGGGAAAGAATAGTAATTTACTTTAATATTTTTTAACTATTTGTTATCAAGTGATATTTTGGATTCTATTCATTTAAAGGCTGGTATATTTTTTTCCTGCTTAGAGTTAGCAGTTATTACATTTCTTAGTTGATATTCAAAGGAAAGCTATGCACTGATTTTTTCATAGGAAAATTAATAATGAATTAATTTTAAAAATAGGACCAGCAGTAAAATTTTAAAGTTTACAGCAAGGCTACTTCACACAGAAATAGAAATTTGTGGTGATTTTTGTGCAGTGCATCACTGAGGCATTGGTCCTTTTGCCGAGCTTACAGAGCATATTTCAGTCTGTATGACTTTGAAGGATGTGTTCTCTTAAGGCTTAACAATGTCAAGCTTCATAACACAAGAGCTAGTTTGCTTACTTCCTACTTTAAATTGCTCGTAATTTGAGACATGCAAACATTTCCACTTTATAAAGCAAGGCTACTAAACATATTATTGCTCCAACCTGCAAGTTTTATAGGCTCCGTATATTTAGAAAGCTGTGCTTTATTAAAATAAACTGTAAAGAGGCTTAACTCATTATGGAATCTGCTAGTGTCTAAAATGAAATATCTTCCATTTATTATAGGGATTTAGGAAACTTTGAAGACAGAATATAATACTGTTGTTGCAGAAATAGGATGTTAACTGGTTTTTAGGCCTCTGAGGTTTGTACTGGACATACAATTTATCATGGGACAGTCTGTCTACACTTAGCCTGAAAAAATCACCACTATGTTTTGTGTGATCTTCAAAGCTTGAAAATGGGTCTTCACTCTGAGTTTGAGCAGAAATCCTTTAAGATACTTTACACAAAATCAGTTTATATAACATCACTTAATTTTAGATTTAAGTAGATAGAATATTCACTTTTCCCTTTCATAATTTTATCTCCCTGATGAATTTGTCCTGGAAGCTGTAAATGGAATGTGGAACTCTTTACTCCACAAAATTTTGCAACTTTTGCAAAGCCATATTTGGTTGAAAGTACAAGGGGATTCTAGTTCTGTCTTTATTCAGAGAAATGATACTTTAGCGGTTGACTTGTTGACATTCATATTTTGTTATAATTAAATTTTTTATTCACTTTTGGGCCCAAGACCACTATTGGTTAGAGATGATGTTTCTGAAGGGAAAAAATGCTTTTGTTTTCCACCAGGTTAATTCATGGTCTTTGTGTTATCTCTTTAGATGTTGCTCAGCTTTTACCATTTGAATGTGTAACTTGTGCTCTATATGGCAGTGATGTTTTTCAGGGCTGTTCCTATGCCAAACAAAAACTATTCATGCTGCATTTGGATAGCTCTTGTTCTTGCAGGAGCATCTCAGAACAATGTTTTCTTCGACTTCACAACAGGGAACTTGACTTGTCTAACTGGAAAGTTTCCAACAGGAAAAAAAAAGATCTCAGGTCTTAATGCTTTGCCAAATCCTCAAAACCATTGAGTCTAAGGAGGAACAGGACTGAGAGACCTTGCAGATGTGTAGTGAGTTGTCCCAGTAGGAGTGTCTTCTCTCTTTAGCCCTCTGTTACAGGCGGTGGCACAGAAGCAAGAGCACCAGTGAGCTTCTGAGGCTGGGAAGGGGCTGTGTTTATATGTGCTGTTTTGTTTAGACAGACATATTTTTTGTGCTAGCCAGAGTGAAAAAGTGACTGGCTTTTAGAATTGTTGCAAAATGCCTGGTTGTTTCAAATACTGTATGTCCTAGCAGATATAAATAGTAAATCCAGCGTGCTGACACAGTCGAAGCTCTGGAAAAGGGGTGGGCTTAAAAGAGACCTGGTTTGCTCTCATGTGTCCATGGCAGCTGGACTACCCCACCCTGCCCGTGAAGAGATGGAAAGTGTGTTGCAAGAAAAGCTTTGACCAGAGCCAAAGCTGCTGCACCCTCATACAATAGAAGGTTTAAATCTATGTGGGTGGTGTGTAAGGGAACATAAGCAGTCACCTAGAAATATGACAAGACCTAAATGAAGGGAAGGAGTCTTTGTCTTAAATGAGATTGCATGAGGGAGTCAGTTTTACAGACCAGAAAGACGTGGGAAGTTTTTCCTTTGCTAATTTTTTACTTGGTACAAAATGGTACCTCTCACTTGGTACCTGTGAGAAAAAGAAAAGGCATTGGATGTATTGAAATGGAGTGTATGAAATATGTCTCTGATACCTAGTTTTGCTGCTACTAACCTATTAATCACATATTTCAAGTAAATTGACCAGAAAGGCTTGTTGTATACCAAGAAAGCTGAACAAAATGCATTTGTTCAGCAAAATATTTGAAGTGGTGTTTACTAGTGAAGTACACAGATTTCTGTAAGTTTATTGGCTGGTTTTTTTTTAAACTGGGTATTTCCTATTTTCTTTTCAACCACATTCCTTATGATTCTTAAATTAAGCAACCTGAAGATAAGAAAGCTACAGGTGTCATCCATTTCCTGGTGGGCATACTACAACTTTCACCTGCCCCATTACCACTATTGACTTATGTGATTGTTACAGGCATGTTTTAAATGACTCCTAAGTGCCATTTTTAGGGCAGTTTTAGAAGTAAACGATATCTCCCCATCTATGTTTCCAATAGCTTTTTCATGACTAAGCAATATCTTTATTTAAAGCAGATACCAAAACTGTGATTGAGTACACAGTGATTGTTCACCTTTAGGTGTGCTTTTCCTCTCCCTCAACTGTTGGAAGCATCAGTAGGTAGTGTGACTGTTATAAGACAGTTTAGTCCACCTTCAGAGAAGATTCTGGCAAAACTTTTATAAGTTCTTTTTAGGCATTTGTGTTCAATTCCGGTGAGCTTCAATGAACCATACATTCTGGAACAAGACATGGAGGTACCTTTTGAATTTGTGTGTGTTATTCAATGACATTAAGGAATCTAGGACAAAATATCCAGAGGAATTGCTAAATACCATTATGCATGAAATTTAGGTACCTTGTTCCATAAGTGAAATCCATAACCCGGAATAAGACATCTTAAAGCTATCTACAGCTGTGAGCAAACTGAGACACTGAACCCCAAACAAGTAGAATGAGCACCTGAACCCATAACTCTGCTCTCCCCCAGAAGTCACCAGGCTGCAGAATGATCTTTGTCACTTTATCCTTTCTCGACTTCTGTGAATTATGGATTCCTCCTCTGCAGTAGTTCAGTATAACCTTTTAGGTCTTCACTGCCTATGGATACATGATTAGTGAATTCCCTTGGAAGACAAGAAACATTTTTGGATTCTCTCAGATTAAGGAAGGTTTTAGGGGCATGTTCATTAATCTATTGTATAAAAATTGAGATGTCTCACTCTAAAAGACATAAGAGTCTTGATATAATCCTTTTGTCTTGATCACAGCTTTCTCCTATAGATACACATTGGACATATTCTGATAACCCCTATCAGACTGATGTGCTTTGGAAGCATTGGTTCTTGGGAACATAAGACAATTACCTTATTCATCATATCATTTTTAGCTCTAGATAATCTCCAACTACTTCCTTCTGCTGCTGAGGAGGGTGTTTTCATCCAGTGCAAAGCAGACTATTAAGCACTTAGTAAACTTTATTAAGAGACATGTAAACAATTATAGACTTCTAGCATCTGCATTGGGTCAGGAAGGAGTTTGAAGAATTCCTTTAAGCGGGTGTAGAAGCCTGAAGAAGTCCTCTTAATCTCATTTTAGATAATGAAATCCTTTTGCAGATCTGAACGTTAACTTCCCAAGAATATGGAACTCAGGTGCTTAAAAAAAGTAATCTGTAGGTTATATTTTGTACTGTAGTTTATCCTTAAACATATCCTAGTTCAGTTATGAACCAGAACTATTTCTAAACACCACTTTCTGATGCTTTGAAGTGGCGCAAATGCCTTTATTGACAATGGAGCTAAGAGGCGTAATTAAGAAGTTGTTCCAACTGAAACATACATGCAGTGTTTCTTTGTTTTGTACTTGTTGCCCTTTGATGGCTGCTTTAATGACTGTCATATGCTAAGCAGTTATTCTATAGCAATTTACACCCTTCATCATAAATCAGCTGAAGTTCTGTCCTGCTTCTTTTTCCCCCTCGTTCTCAAACACTTATTACAGTTTCCCCACTATTTTCCTTCTAACACACAGTGGGGTGCATAACCTGAAGCAGGGGCTCAGTTTTTCAAAAATAAATAAAATAATTTCTATTATTTAAAGAGAAACTTGTACTTTCTGCCTTCTAATCCAGAGCACAGCAGCAGCACTCTGCAAGGTCTATATGACACTGGGTCTCAAACACTGCAGGTTTCAGCCTAGCCTCACCCCACATGTCTCTGTAATTGGGAAGGAATTAATTGTGGCCCTGCAGGGATTGCAGTTCCTTATTCTGTCTGGAAAAGACAACCTGGCTAGAGTGATACTGGTGTAGAAAGAGGTGAAAGTGTTCTCAGAGACACGGAGCACCTGAGAGGGCTTGTCCTGTGTTGAGTCACTCTGGAAAGTTATTAGAAACCTTCTGAGGAATAAAAGCTCATGGTGCTAAGGGAGTTTGGGTCAGTAGAAGATGGAATAGTGATCATTGCTACTCTTAGGGGAAAGAACTGACTTGTTTTTTCTGTCCCTGCAGCTCCCATAGTATCACCTTCAACTCCAGATCTTTACCTGTAGTTGTCTCCTTTGCCTTTCCTTTTTCTTGCCCTCCACTGGTTAATACTGCATGCAGTAGCAGATTTGTTCTCTCTCTCCAATAGCTGTCTTGCCAAATTAGGGATGACTTCCTGTGCATTTTTGATGTGCAAGAGATACTGTGTTCCTGGTATTTTCTAGCACACCTGAGTGTGGTCATCCATACTTCAATTGGATGGGTTTGTTTGTTCAGCTCCTCTTGTTTAACCATTAGTTTTCTGTTCATATGTGTGGTTTTTTTTCAATTTTCACATATGCTTAAGCTTTTGTGACTATGGTCATGAAGGGGTCAGAGAGGTGATTACAAGTTGTAAAATGACCTTACCAGTAACTGTTTAAGCATAAGTAATGTTCTGAAATTGCCTAAAGCAAAAAGTGCCAATTCAGAGGTGATTGTAATGAATCAGGTTCTTCTATACAAAATAATGTGATCAATTTCTCATTTCACTGAATAAATAAGCTGGAAGATCGGGAACTGTCTATGACCTGCTGTTAACCTTTTTCCTCATTATTCATATCAAACCTATGACATGCATGTAAGAAATCTCTGGTTCAATTTTAGCTAATTATTTGTTAGAAGTGAAGGCTCTGTGAAGTGTTACTGATTGTACAAGTACCCAGGGACCTTATGACATCTGATGAAAATAACGCCAAAGCAGCTTCTCAGGCCTCTATGCTTTTTGTCTGGCTATCATTATAACTAGAAATATTCTATTTCTAGGCAGCAAAACCTGTTTGTCTCTCGGTGCTGCTTCTCACAGGTACAAGGTACTATTAAAATTCATTATAGCTCAATTATTGTTGCAATAGGAGTATCAGAGAAAAAAATGTGAGGTATGCATTAGAATAAATTCTGAATTTGTGCATATACTTTGTTAATACTTAGCAATTTAGTATTAGAAGTGCTTTGTGTGTAAAAACTAATCTTCGTTAATTGGCTGCTTTTATCTTATTGCATGGTTAGGAAAAACCACAAAACTTTGCTACCATGTGTTGAATACAACTAATTTCTCATGAAATTTTTAGTGTAACTTATTGCTATTTTTTAAAGGTACCTCGATTTGCAGTGCAGTGCAATGTTTTCAAAATGCTTAACAGATTTAGAAATATAGACATTTGCATAGAAATATAGAAGTCAATTGCTCAGTTACTGTGCTGCCCGTAGGCACAGGGTTTTCAGAACTGGGGCTAATATCAACAATCTTAGTGTACAGGAATTCTGCACTGTACTCCATGCACAAACTATAATTTTTCATCACGATATCCCTAAGAAATTCCTGATACCCAGCTTGCAAGTGGGAAAGAGAAACCTGGCGAGTTTAAATATCTTGCTGCAATTTACATTAGAGACAGCTGAATGCCGGGAACCTTCTAACTTTAAAATATAAGACCATCATCTGCCTCGCTCAATGAGTGAAGTGCACCTCGGGGATTGAACAATGTTCACATTGTAAAATAACTTTCAAGTTGTATTACTCCTGCCTAAAGAAACCCCTGGAGACTCTATCTGGCCAAGAAGCACATAATGGGAAGAAGGAGATCATCAAAGAAGTGGAGAGTGAAAATAGAAAGTCTGAATAAAAAAACCCACAGGACTGATCTTTTAGATGTTTAAACCTGTAAGGCTGTTGAGTAATCAAAAAATGTATTGTTTTTGAAGGGCAGAAAAAGAATTGAATCTGAATCAACGTATTAACATCTCTCAGAAAAAAAAATAAATGTCTAACACCACAAAGAAAACAACTCTCCTTATCAGTGGAATAGCTACTAGAAAAATAGAATTTAAAATTAGTTGATAAAACACAAACCATTTCATTAATAACTCACAACTTTCTATCTTTCTAGAAATCCAACTTGTATTATGAAATATGATTCTTTGTGATACAACTTTTACATAATTTTCAATATCTGTAGTTACTACTGCAAAGTCACTCTCTCAGGCCAGTGGATGCAAACTTCTGAAGGTTGGGGGCTGGGAGGGGTGTTGAACATTGACTTTTTGAAGTCTTATATTTATGAACAGCTTAAACATGGCTCATTATGTTAGCTGGCAGTGGTATGAGGCAGAGTGAAATGAAGGTGAAGTGAACCCTCTTAAGTAAGCTCGATGCTACTATAGCATGTATTTTCAAAAGAAACTGGCACCAATGATATTAGGAAACCTCAGAGGTGACATCATAGATGATGCCTCTAATACCTGGAATGATACTGTGTCTGATTCCAACTTTTCTCTAATTTTACAGAGGTATAAAAAGCTTTAGAAGCTTTGAGACAGTGAATGTTCAGGCCAGTGATATTATATCCTTGAAAAAAATTTTATAGCTTAGCTAGGAAGCCCTCAGTACATGGGTTTATCAACAAAGGTGGTGGCAGACTCCTGGCTGCACCCAATGCCACCAGGCACAGCTAAAATGAAGTTAGTGAGAAGACAAATGAAGGCTGCTCTCTTTGCAGCTAAGTCGGTCCATGGTCTTCCTTGACCCTGGGGCTGGTGATTGCTGACTGGAATCTCAATGGCTATTTTCTAGTGACAATTTCAGTGTCTGAGCTCATTAATCAATTTCTATTCAGCAGAATCAGTTTGTAGAAAACTTGCAAAGGTTACTTAATCCAGAGGGAACGTGTACTGTGAGACAGAAGACTTTCAGCCACAGCATTAAAACAAAATTTTCCAAATTTCTGTCTTGTATCACATTTTCCATGACCTTATCAGTTACTGATAGCACAGAACAAATCACCAAAATTGTTCATGGTGATGTTAGGAAAATACAACCTCTGCCTGCTTTCCTTAGGAAAAAAAGTCTTTCTGCATTGTTACATCATAATAACTGTCACATCTCTTAACCCCTTGGCTCCAGCATGAAAGAGGAAACAGCAGTGCTGAAATAGTAAAAAATGAAAATGTGAGAGAAGCTTTTCTTTAATTCTGCCCAGTGATATCAGTTATCATCCAATCTAAGAACCGGATTTGAAAGCAATTTGTAGAACCCCGCAATCTGTTTAAGTCCTTGCAAGGTTAATCCTTACAAACACCTGGCACAGGACTTGAGTGACTTAAAGGAATTCCCTAGACTTTGTAGCACAAAGGTGCACATGCACTATAGCAGGACACCCAGGAGAGGAACCAGATATAGCGGTGGCTTGTGGAAATAAGAAATGCTTTAATGTTGAAGAAATTGGCTTAATAGTTTCAGTGTGAAAGAATAAAATACTGCTTTATTTCTTATATATGGTAAAAATATTTTTAAATCAAACCTTCCAATATTTGGGTTTAATCTCTGTTGCCCATTGTGTGTGAGTGATTATTAGCTGCCCATGGCAATACCCTGGCAAACTGCCTCCCCCGTGAGGCACAATGCCAGTGTTGGTGTGATTCAAAAGCTCAGTACAGTTAGTGGAGTCATCTTGTGCTCGTTGTTTATTTTAATTTTAGGAGGGTTGATTTTTTTTTCGTTTTAATATTTTCTATTTCATTGTTTCCATGTGTTTTTTCCTGTGTTTGTAATGAAATCTTGTATGGACCTTCTCCTGCAAGGGATGATGAACTGCTTTGTGATCTCTCTCTCTGGTGGGGTAACTGGACAGTGTAGGAACCAGTATAGCATCTTTGTGCTTTTCTAATCAGACCAAGAAATGAGTTATAGTAGATACCACAGTCAGCTTCTTTAATGCAGTTATAAAAAAATCCATCCCAGAAAACGTTCAAGGACAGGTTGGATGGGGCTCGGAGCAACCTAATCTAGTGAAGATGCTCCTGCTCACTGAGGAGTGGTTGGATTAGATGAGCTTTAAAGACTCCTTCCAACCCAAATTATTCTATGATTCTAAGACCATCTTGGTCGTTACTTTTATTTTTCTTATGGAAAACTCCCCAATTATTTCTTTCCTGTACCTGAATTTTTCCCAGACTAAAATTTTTCTGGAGCCTGATCAGTTTTGCTGTCATGTTGCTACACTGCAGATCATTTCACAGAACCACAGAATTGTTAGGGTTTGAAGGGACCTCTGGAGATCATCCAGTCCAACCCCTCTGCCATGGCAAGGTCACCTAGAGCAGGTTATACAGGAACACATCCAGCCTGGGTTTGAAATGTCTCCAGAGAGGAAGACTCCATGACCTCCCTGGGCAGCCTGTTCAGTGCTCAGTGTGAAGAAGTTCTTCCTCATGTTGAGGTGGAACTTGTTTTGTTTTGGTTCATGGCCATTATTCTTCATCCAGTTGCTGGGCACCACTGAGAAGAGTCTGTCACCACCCCCGTGACACTCTTGATGTTTGTTCATAGCACAAACCCAGCTGATACAAGAACTACTGATGGAAATAAGAATATGGGTACAATTACTCCTCAGTTTTGCTCGCTCCATGAGATGGTGAATCTGTGTGGGTGGTATTGACCTGTTTATCCCAGGATCTGGACTGAGGTCACCTTCGTGGAAGATTATGTGTTGCAGAGTTTAACACCTGCCAGAAACATGCCAGAGTTTCTCTAAATTATTTAGCGCAGTGTGAAAGTGTGAGAAAGGGAAGGACTTTTCTGTACTATGAATCAGGATGACTTGTAGGAGATGCTTAAACATCAAGATAGCGGTGAGTTTACAGAGAAGTCCAAGCACAAAAATGAAAGTCTGACTGTGAACTACCCAGAGAAGAATCCTCTTTGGAATTAATAAAAACATACAGTACATCCTTGTTTGATTTCCATAAACCTCTTCTTCTGTCAGCTTTTTGGCTTGGTATTTGTTTGTTTGCTTATTTTAGCAGCCTACCCAGGCAGTTGTGCAGTCATGCGAGTTTTTAATGGAAAATGATTATTTGTTTTGTGAATTTTTGAAATATGTTAATTAGTGTTAATCTTAAATACATCAAGTCAGGAAGCTATTTTTGTTTATGTAATTTCCTTCCGTACTTTCAGTTTCTGTGATGTCCTGATGAATTCTCTGAAAGGTAATAGCAATTGACTGATTTAGAAATTGTCGTATTATCGTCTACAAAGATTTATTTTTTATGGCCAAATTTTACAAGGAAGACTATTCTGTAATTCCTTGCAGAGATATGCATGGATGAGTGGATTGTAAGTGTTACTTCTACAATTGGTTCTGGAGGCATTAGCTAACAGGGTGATTGTGACCCTTTCCCACACATGTTAGCAATGATCTTGTTGCATCAGCATTGCTGGAGATATTGAAATGAGCTGACTTTGTGAGTGTTTCCTGAGTTTAAATTCCTTAACTGTAAAGCAATATCCTAACAGTTATATGCTATACTCTGACAGAGGGAAAACTGGAAAAGTGATTGAGAGATGCATCATAATTCTGGTTTTTTCCCACTATCTGGCTAAGTAGCAAGCAGATTCCATGGCTGTATCTCTGCCATCTCCTTAGAAAGATCCTGTTTGTGATGTTTGTGCTGTTTCCTGTTAGTGATAACAGTTCCATTTCCTTGCATCTAATTCTTAACCTATATTCAGCAAAGTGGTGTTGATACAGAGGGTGGCAAAAATGGAACCTTACCTGTCTTATTTCCCCCAAAATTTGGCTGTAAGCATACAGACTGTTATTGATGAATTGGTTGGTAATTGTTAGAATTAAAATTCCACCCAAGGTCCTTGTGTGTCAGTGCATGTTAAAAGCAGTCTAATACTCTTCAAAATAGCCAAGACCAGATTTGCTGGCTGCTGCTGAGGCTAATCAAGGGCTCATATTCTCTCTGGCTTTCTCCAGGCTTGAAAATACAAGTTCCACCACTTTTCTATGTAATAGATATAAGGCATAGCGGAGCCAGACTGGAAATTGGCTCTCAATGATTGACATTGCTTGTGTGAATCAAGGTGGTTGTGCCAAGTATAGAAGTGTTCTAAGAGCACCACTAGCACTACTGAACTAGCACAGACATCTCACTGATGTGAGTATTTAAGTTCTTTTTACTGAGAACCTAAGTTCTGGTATTACATTCCCTTGAATGTAGGTAGCACCTTCATCAGTGGCAATTAATGATAAACAACAGAGGAAGAATCAAAGAAACCAGATTAAAAGTCTTTTTTTTATCATTTTCTATTGAAAACTGTTATTACTTAGTTTACCCTAAGAATGCTACTAACTGAGGTGACGCCAAACTGGTCCTTTGACAACGGGGCTCATGTGCTTTGATACACTAAATAGTGTGGGCAGTTGCATTGATAGCAATATTAAAAGCATTTGCCTGTTATTGATATCTGTATTAAAGGTATTTGCTCTATCAGTCATTAGGACTCATTGAAGACACAACTATATATTAAAAAGTCATTCTTTAGGTATCTGCAAGTATTTGCAGAGAGATTCTTGCCTTTGCTCTAGCAAGTAGGATGCACTGCACAGCCTCCCCCTTTGGAATGAGTGTGGGACACTTGCTGAAAGCATAGCATCTATTTGATTTTTAGGCTGCCCACTCCTCTCTAAATGTCAGTAATTCTTTGCAGTTAGGATTGTACCACAGGACTGGGAGTCAGACAGAGGATTTGGGAGAGGTAGTTAAATTCTGGCTTTGCAATATGTATCTGGCATAATTGACTCTGTTGCATAAAAATTCTGCGTGCCTGTGGAGACTCTTAAGTTTCCATCCCAAAATGTCTGCTGCAGAGGGGTACCCAAATGCTTCATTTCTTTCTCACAGACTATCTTAAGATGTAAAGTTTTCCAAAGTTTTCCTATTGCAATCAAAGAATGGAATCTCCTGATTGCATTTCCGTCCTGTGTCTCAGTGCAATCTGGAATGAATAAAAAACAAGAGAGAAAAATTTGACACACAGTATTGAGATGCCATGCAAAGCTCTAGAGGGCAGAACAAAAGGGGAGAAAACCCGAGCATTCCAGCCATGGGAACATCGGTACAAGAGCACTGCAGCAAAGAAGTGCCAGGTGGTGGTGTGGCCCCTGAGAGAGAGAGTGCTGGTCCTGGACACGGGGTTTTAGGGTGTACTTGTACATCTGGTGTATCCTTGTTGGATTACATTGAACAAGGCTGGTCTGTTCCACCTCTGATGTTGGTTAGTGCTGACCTGCACTGGAATTGTAGGCTCTAACAAAGTATAAGCTCTACCTGTGGCTCTCTAAACATGAGTGCAAATATAACTTCTGTTTTACATATATGCTAACAGCATTATTTATAGATTGACAGCCCAGTCCATGTTTGAATGCTAGTTTTCTGAAAATGCAAGTTTTGCATGTATCTTGTCTTTCAGGACAGCTTCAGTATGAACCTCTTTATTTCTACTTACCTCAGTTCTTTGTGATAAAAACACCTCATCTCTGAAGCGGGTTATTTTTAGAACAGGGGTTTTATTTGAATTCCTAAAGTATCATTTGCCACTGGGATTCCTGTATATAGTAAGCTAAGGTCATACTCCTGACTGTAATCCTGCCTTACAAGATTCAGAGGCAAGTGTTATGCCATTAACTCTGAGTTTCATATAAAAAGTATGTAGTGGTCATCTTGATCATTCCATTTACTGTAGTGGGGTTTTTATCTCACTGTACTCTCTGGTTTGAAGAGATGGTACTTTTATGAAGTATTTGTTGGACTTGCATATAACGCAACCACAAGCCCTAGAAGTCATGAGTTAAAATAGCAGATATTATTTCCAGCGAGACAAACAATGTGTCTAGACTGACAAAATGGCATATATAGCATGGTTCCTAAACAGTATCTTGGACAAATAAGAGCAGTAATTTACAAAATTGGAATTGGTCTCTGAAATATAATCTAAGAGTGGAAAATCTGAGCGTAGAAGCTCTGGATATACTGTATGTCATGGATAGAACTATGTGAAGTAGTGGAGTTATTCACACAACTGGGTTTGATGGACTAAGTATTTGAAAATTCTTCTTGACCTCAGTATTGAGATGCCATGCAAAACTTCAGAAAATTGACCCAAAAAGAAAATCCAACAGTGCAACTGAAACTTTTTGTAGCTTCCTCAGGGTCTGAAATAATGGATGTCACATTTTCATTTGAAGAGTTAAAAAAAAACCACAAAGAGGTAAATTTTAATTTTAAATGAAGATGTCTTCATTATAAAAAGCAAAGTGATTTAATTATTTCATATGTCTAATTTTTTTAGAAGTTATTTTACTTTGCCAAGGAAAAAAAAGTGTTTCAACTCTTGTTGACCAGTGACTAATGGGAAACTTAGTAATTCAAATAGTTGGAGACAGAACAGTGGGTTGTGACTGCCAGTAGGAACTGCTTTTTAATATTCAAAATCACTTTTAACAGCAGCATGCTGTTTGATATTTTATGAAAGTAAAACCAAATATAAAGTGTGTTCAAGTGTCTACAATCATATGTAATTCAAAAGAAGTTCCCTGACAGAACTTCTGCTAATGGCTTAAATCCTGCTTCTCTGTAGTCCTCTAAAGAATAAAAGGAACCATAACTACTGTCACTGAATGCTGTTATACAGGTGAACAGTAATTCCTGGGTTCCTTCTAGATTTGAGAGGGATTACAATCCTTTTAAAGTTTGGTTTGTGTGATCCGTTTGTTTGCTACTTGTTGCACACACGGTAGCAACAGAATGTCAGTTTTCACAAGCTGTATGAAAAATACAAAAATGTAACATAAAAAACATTTAATGGACAGAACGCTGTTTGTTTTCAAATAATTGCACTAAATTGCAGTGCTTAAAATGCAGTTAAAATGCAGTTAAGCTTTGTTGAGCTTTAGCAGCCTATCAGCAGCAGGAGAATTGTATGTGTTTCTCCAATAATTTCATGCCATGGGAGCACCTTAGTTCTTTGATTAGCAGTGAGCAAACAGTCATTAGAAGGTATTTACCAACCCAGAGCAGTTTTTCTGGATTCATGCACCTTAATTTCATGCCATCTCATTTATGGAAAGAGTAGAAGGTGTGTTCTTTACATTCTCACCCACTAAATAAAGCTTTCTGGAAACCATTATTCCCTGGCAGAAGTTAGTCAGACTTCAAAATAATTGTTGTCTGATCAGCACAAATCCAAGGCTAGACTCAAGTGCCTTATGTTAAGCACTAATGTGCACTCACAGTCCCCAGTTCTACAAGCACAGCAGAGATCAGAGGGGCATCTCCAGAACACAGTTATGTCTGCAGAGCTGCAGGAGCACAGGACAACAGACCCACCCTCCTAAGCAATTGTGTCTGACATTCCTGAGAATGAGACGTGGGGGGGGCAGTTCAGCACAGCTGAGAGTGCAAGTCAGGGGGAGTTGATTTGCTTACTGAGGTTGTAAGGCTGAATATTCAATTATATATGAATTAGGTAGCTTTGGACAGTAAAGTGCTGACCCTGCTGTGTAGATCCCAGGTCTTTCACTAATGTGTAGCTAATAGTCTTAGTAACTTTTCCCTGTATTCAATTTGCAAGTGGTGTTTATTATTTAGGTATTATAATAACATTTCTACCTAGATATTAAAATATTTTCTTGTGTGCTTCCTTTTGTTTATCTCAGTGTAAGATTTTCAAAGGAATCTTCCCATACATATATTTTTATTTTAGTAGTAACACTGTGTTAAAACTCATAATAATTTTAAATCAATCCTTTATAATTGGACTTCCATCAGCACTTCAATACTATTTGTGCCTATCCTGTGCTCATTCTTATTTTCAGTGTTCTTCCTATCTATCATCTGCCCACAAATCTTTAAAAATTCCATCAGAAAAACAAAGAATCATGCATGCTAAAATAAAACATAATCTCCACACAAACTGCCTCCTTTCTCTCCCCACTACTGAAATATTTTTACCAGATGTGCTTGGATGAAGGGCCAAACACAGCAGAGGTTGATCACATGGTCACAGCTGCAAACACAGTAGATGCTGATCACATGAGCACAGCTGGAATTATCTTAAAAATTTCTATTCAGTTGGAAATACCAGCTTGTTTTATTTTTCTCCAGCAACCAAATAGTAACATAGATGACATCTGTCTTTCCAGCTGTTCTTTGTGCTTGAAGAACCAACTCCTCTCTCTCAGAAGTCAGCCAATCATTCTCTTAAAACTGAGAAGCCAAAAAAATAAGACCAAGTATGTAAGCAAACTGTGGGAATAGATATAAGATCAATCCAAAAAGGGTCATTTGATAAGGATCCTACATTTCCATGTTTTCCTTTGGTTTTACCATATTGAAATAAATTCCAAAACCTCTTCACAGATTTCACAATTTGATTGTAATATGTGTAAAATAAAAGAAAGCAAAATTGCTTTTATAAAACAGTAGAACAATTCTTCAGACACCTTTGAATGTCACTTCTGCACGCTGCCCACCTGTTGACCTGCAGTAATGTAACTTTCTCAATAGTTCAATACTCAGCAAAAGCAGCCATTGAGAGTATTTCAAACATTCCTTTCCTAATTTGCTCTCAATTTTTCACTTCTGCACCACAGTACAGTAACCTGTGCTATATAAATTATATGTGATGTTTGAACTTGAAAAAGTGAAGGCTCCATATCTGATGTCTTTCCCTTTCACATGAGATTTCTTTGTGCTGCTGTTCAGTGTCCTTTTTATCATCTTGTGTCTGCTGCTGCAAGGTTGGGCACCTGTGCTTTAGAAATAAAGACTTGTGCTCTTTTATTAGAAGAAACTGCCTAGATTTTGGTGGTGAATGTCTCTGGCTGGAGGTGTGTGCTCTCCTGTGGGTTTGTAGCACCTGACTGGGTATTTAAAAAGAATTGTGATTTTGAAAGATAATAGATTCTATACTCATTTGAGACATGAATTGGTGGCCAGGTAAAATTTCTGGAGTACATCCTAATAATTACAGCAAGAATGTGCAGCTCTAGGTCTTATCTAAATGTGATATCTGTTGGATTTTATTCTTCAGCTCCAGTGACCTCTTAACAAAATAATTATGTCCTCTGAGGTATCCATGTTTTTGAAAGTATTTTGTGTGTGCTTCCTAAGAGCACGGGCAAAGGCTCTAAGAAAGCTCTTTTCAAACTCCACTGAAGATGCAGATGGATGGATGTTTTTGTACAGACTTATCTACATGTCTACCTATCTACACTGAATGTATTTCCCAAGGTAGTGTAGAGGATTCCTATGCTTTGTCCTCTAAGAGACGTGATTCTTGCACTTCTGCAGCTGTTTGTTCCCATGTCCAACATGTTCATTTTCCAAGTGGGAAAGAGCAAAGCACGATTTTAGCAAAAACAATTAGTTTAGTACAGTACAAAGTATTGCTAATTTTTGGGCTAGTACTTTCCATTGATGTATTTGAAGTATTCATATTTATCTTGTACATACTGAGTAACACGGATTCTGGACATAGTGGGTTTTTTCCCTCCTTTTAGGTTTCTCTGGTTTTCTATCGTGGTACTTTTTAAGTTTTGTTGGTTGGTTTTATTGTATTGACTTGGTTTTTTTCTCTTTCTCCTTTTTTTTTCTTTTTTGATGACTGCTACAAAATAAGAGGCAATTTAACCCGTTGGATTTAAATTATATTCAGATTTGCAAAACAAAGAGAAAAAAATAAATGTCAGAGGAGAATAAATGGAATGGAGAAATAAGGAGAATGGAGAGGGCTTGCATCACCTAGATTTCCATTACAAGCCAAAATATAAGGAAATTACCAGTTTCTCTATACAGTTATGTAT